>NC_088421.1:28400762-28559805 GCF_034236695.1 Oncorhynchus nerka | reverse complement strand
TGCATATAGCCTCCACATTGACTCTGTACCGGTACCCCTGTATATAGCCTCCACATTGACTCTGTACTGGTACCCCTGTATATAGCCTCCACATTGACTCTGTACCGGTATCCCTCTGTATATAGCCTCCACATTGACTCTGTACCGGTACCTGCTGCATATAGCCTCCACATTGACTCTGTACCGGAACCCCCTGTATATAGCCTCCACATTGACTCTGTACCGGTACCCCTGTATATAGCCTCCATATTGACTCTGTACCTCCATAGCCTCCACATTGACTCTGTACCGGTACCCCTGTATATAGCCTCCACATTGACTCTGTACCGGTACCCCTGTATATAGCCTCCACATTGACTCTGTACCGGTACCCCCTGTATATAGCCTCCACATTGACTCTGTACCGGTACCCCTGTATATAGCCTCCACATTGACTCTGTACCGGAACCTCTGTATATAGCCTCCACATTGACTCTGTACCGGTATCTCTGTATATAGCCTCCACATTGACTCTGTACCGGTACCCTGTATATAGCCTCCACATTGACTCTGTACCGGTACCCTGTATATAGCCTCCACATTGACTCTGTACCGGTACCCCTGTATATAGCCTCCACATTGACTCTGTACCGGTACCCCTGTATATAGCCTCCACATTGACTCTGTACCGTAACCTGCTGTATATAGCCTCCACATTGACTCTGTACCGGTACCCCTGTATATAGCCTCCACATTGACTCTGTACCGGTACCTGCTGTATATAGCCTCCACATTGACTCTGTACCGGTACCTGCCTGTATATAGCCTCCACATTGACTCTGTACCGGTACCCCTGTATATAGCCTCCACATTGACTCTGTACCGGTACCCCTGTATATAGCCTCCATATTGACTCTGTACCGGTACCCCTGTATATAGCCTCCACATTGACTCTGTACCGGTACCCTGTATATAGCCTCCACATTGACTCTGTACCGGTACCCCTGTATATAGCCTCCACATTGACTCTGTACCGGTACCCTGTATATAGCCTATATAGCCTGTACCGGTACCCCTGTATATAGCCTCCACATTGACTCTGTACCGGTACCCCTGTATATAGCCTCCACATTGACTCTGTACCGGTACCCCTGTATATAGCCTCCACATTGACTCTGTACCGGTACCTGCTGTATATAGCCTCCACATTGACTCTGTACCGGTACCCCTGTATATAGCCTCCACATTGACTCTGTACCGGTAACCCTGTATATAGCCTCCACATTGACTCTGTACCGGTACCTCTGTATATAGCCTCCACATTGACTCTGTACCGGTACCCTGCTGTATATAGCCTCCACATTGACTCTGTACCGGTACCCTGTATATAGCCTCCACATTGACTCTGTACCGGAACCTGCTGTATATAGCCTCCACATTGACTCTGTACCTGTACCCTGTACTGTATATAGCCTCCACATTGACTCTGTACCGTACCTGCTGTATATAGCCTCCACATTGACTCTGTACCGGTACCTGCTGTATATAGCCTCCACATTGACTCTGTACCGGTACCCCTGTATATAGCCTCCACATTGACTCTGTACCGGTACCCCTGTATATAGCCTCCACATTGACTCTGTACCGGTACCTTCCTGTATATAGCCTCCACATTGACTCTGTACCGGAACCCCTGTATATAGCCTCCACATTGACTCTGTACCGGTAACCTGCTGTATATAGCCTCCACATTGACTCTGTACCGGTACCCTGTATATAGCCTCCACATTGACTCTGTACCGGTACCCTGTATATAGCCTCCACATTGACTCTGTACCGGTAACCTGCTGTATATAGCCTCCACATTGACTCTGTACCGGTACCCTGTATATAGCCTCCACATTGACTCTGTACCGGTACCCCTGTATATAGCCTCCACATTGACTCTGTACCGGTACCCCTGTATATAGCCTCCACATTGACTCTGTACCGGTACCCCTGTATATAGCCTCCACATTGACTCTGTACCGGTACCCTGTATATAGCCTCCACATTGACTCTGTACCGGTACCTCTGTATATAGCCTCCACATTGACTCTGTACCGGTACCTCTGTATATAGCCTCCACATTGACTCTGTACCGGTAACCCTGTATATAGCCTCCACATTGACTCTGTACCGGTACCCCTGTATATAGCCTCCACATTGACTCTGTACCGGTACCCCTGTATATAGCCTCCACATTGACTCTGTACCGTACACCTGTATATAGCCTCCACATTGACTCTGTACCGGTACCCCTGTATATAGCCTCCACATTGACTCTGTACCGGTACCCCTGTATATAGCCTCCACATTGACTCTGTACCGGTACCCCTGTATATAGCCTCCACATTGACTCTGTACCGGTACCCTGTATATAGCCTCCACATTGACTCTGTACCGGTACCCCTGTATATAGCCTCCACATTGACTCTGTACCGGTACCCTGTATATAGCCTCCACATTGACTCTGTACCGGTACCCCTGTATATAGCCTCCACATTGACTCTGTACCGGTACCCCTGTATATAGCCTCCACATTGACTCTGTACCGGTACCCTGTATATAGCCTCCACATTGACTCTGTACCGGTACCCTGTATATAGCCTCCACATTGACTCTGTACCGGTACCTGCTGTATATAGCCTCCACATTGACTCTGTACCGGTACCCCTGTATATAGCCTCCACATTGACTCTGTACCGGTACCCCTGTATATAGCCTCCACATTGACTCTGTACCGGTACCCCTGTATATAGCCTCCACATTGACTCTGTACCGGTACCCTGTATATAGCCTCCACATTGACTCTGTACCGGTACCCCTGTATATAGCCTCCACATTGACTCTGTACCTGTACCCCTGTATATAGCCTCCACATTGACTCTGTACTGGTACCCCTGTATATAGCCTCCACATTGACTCTGTACCGGTACTCCCTGTATATAGCCTCCACATTGACTCTGTACCGGTACCCCTGTATATAGCCTCCACATTGACTCTGTACCGGTACCCCTGTATATAGCCTCCACATTGACTCTGTACCGGTACCCCTGTATATAGCCTCCACATTGACTCTGTACCGGTACCCTGTATATAGCCTCCACATTGACTCTGTACCGGTACCCCTGTATATAGCCTCCACATTGACTCTGTACCGGGTACCCCTGTATATAGCCTCCACATTGACTCTGTACCGGTACCCCTGTATATAGCCTCCACATTGACTCTGTACCGGAACCCCCTGTATATAGCCTCCACATTGACTCTGTACCGGTACCCCTGTATATAGCCTCCACATTGACTCTGTACCGGTACCTGCTGTATATAGCCTCCACATTGACTCTGTACCGTACCCCTGTATATAGCCTCCACATTGACTCTGTACTGTATATAGCCTCCACATTGACTCTGTACCGGTAACCCTGTGTATAGCCTCCACATTGACTCTGTACCGGAACCTGCCTGTATATAGCCTCCACATTGACTCTGTACCGGTACCCCCTGTATATAGCCTCCACATTGACTCTGTACCGGTACTGCTGTATATAGCCTCCACATTGACTCTGTACCGGTACCCCTGTATATAGCCTCCACATTGACTCTGTACCGGTACCCTGTATATAGCCTCCACATTGACTCTGTACCGGAACCCCTGTATATAGCCTCCACATTGACTCTGTACCGGTAACCCTGTATATAGCCTCCACATTGACTCTGTACCGGTACCTGCTGTATATAGCCTCCACATTGACTCTGTACCGGTACCTCCTGTATATAGCCTCCACATTGACTCTGTACCGGTACCCCTGTATATAGCCTCCACATTGACTCTGTACCGGCCTCCATCTCTGTTCACCCCTGTATATAGCCTCCACATTGACTCTGTACCGGTACCCCTGTATATAGCCTCCACATTGACTCTGTACCGGTACCTGCTGTATATAGCCTCCACATTGACTCTGTACCGGTACCCCTGTATATAGCCTCCACATTGACTCTGTACCGGTATCCCTGTATATAGCCTCCACATTGACTCTGTACCGGAACCTGCTGTATATAGCCTCCACATTGACTCTGTACCGGTAACCCTGTATATAGCCTCCACATTGACTCTGTACCGTACCTCCTGTATATAGCCTCCACATTGACTCTGTACCGGTACCCTGTATATAGCCTCCACATTGACTCTGTACCGGTACCCTGTATATAGCCTCCACATTGACTCTGTACCGGTACCCTGTATATAGCCTCCACATTGACTCTGTACCGGTAACCTGCTGTATATAGCCTCCACATTGACTCTGTACCGGTACCCACATTGACTCTGTACTGTATATAGCCTCCACATTGACTCTGTACCGTACCCCTGTATATAGCCTCCACATTGACTCTGTACCGGTACCCCTGTATATAGCCTCCACATTGACTCTGTACCGGTACCCCTGTATATAGCCTCCACATTGACTCTGTACCGGTACCCCTGTATATAGCCTCCACATTGACTCTGTACCGGTACCCCTGTATATAGCCTCCACATTGACTCTGTACCGGTACCCCTGTATATAGCCTCCACATTGACTCTGTACCGGTACCCCTGTATATAGCCTCCACATTGACTCTGTACCGGTACCGTATATAGCCTCCACATTGACTCTGTACCGGTACCCCTGCCTATAGCCTCCACATTGACTCTGTACCGGTACCCCTGTATATAGCCTCCACATTGACTCTGTACCGGTACCCTGTATATAGCCTCCACATTGACTCTGTACCGGTACCCCTGTATATAGCCTCCACATTGACTCTGTACCGGTACCCTGTATATAGCCTCCACATTGACTCTGTACCGGAACCTGCTGTATATAGCCTCCACATTGACTCTGTACCGGTACCTGCTGTATATAGCCTCCACATTGACTCTGTACCGGTACCCCTGTATATAGCCTCCACATTGACTCTGTACCGGTACCTCTGTATATAGCCTCCACATTGACTCTGTACCGGAACCTGCTGTATATAGCCTCCACATTGACTCTGTACCGGTACCTGCTGTATATAGCCTCCACATTGACTCTGTACCGGAACCTGCTGTATATAGCCTCCACATTGACTCTGTACCGGTACCCCTGTATATAGCCTCACATTGACTCTGTACCGGTACCTCCACATGACTATATAGCCTCCACATTGACTCTGTACCGTACCCCTGTATATAGCCTCCACATTGACTCTGTACCGGAACCCTGTATATAGCCTCCACATTGACTCTGTACCGGAACCTGCTGTATATAGCCTCCACATTGACTCTGTACCGGTACCCTGTATATAGCCTCCACATTGACTCTGTACCGTACCCTGTATATAGCCTCCACATTGACTCTGTACCGGTACCCCTGTATATAGCCTCCACATTGACTCTGTACCGGTACCCCTGTATATAGCCTCCACATTGACTCTGTACCGGAACCCTGTATATAGCCTCCACATTGACTCTGTACCGGTAACCCTGTATATAGCCTCCACATTGACTCTGTACCGGTACCCCTGTATATAGCCTCCACATTGACTCTGTACCGTATATAGCCTCCACATTGACTCTGTACCGGTACCCTGTATATAGCCTCCACATTGACTCTGTACCGGAACCCCTGTATATAGCCTCCACATTGACTCTGTACCGGTACCTGCTGTATATAGCCTCCACATTGACTCTGTACCGGTAACCTGCTGTATATAGCCTCCATATTGACTCTGTACCGGTACCTGCTGTATATAGCCTCCACATTGACTCTGTACCGGTAACCCCTGTATATAGCCTCCACATTGACTCTGTACCGGAACCCCTGTATATAGCCTCCACATTGACTCTGTACCGGTACCCCTGTATATAGCCTCCACATTGACTGTACTGTACCCTGTATATAGCCTCCACATGACTCTGTATATATAGCCTCCACATTGACTCTGTACCGGTACCCTGTATATAGCCTCCACATTGACTCTGTACCGGTAACCTGCTGTATATAGCCTCCACATTGACTCTGTACCGGTAACCCCTGTATATAGCCTCCACATTGACTCTGTACCGGAACCCCTGTATATAGCCTCCACATTGACTCTGTACCGGAACCCCTGTATATAGCCTCCACATTGACTCTGTACCGGTAACTGCTGTATATAGCCTCCACATTGACTCTGTACCGGAACCTGCTGTATATAGCCTCCACATTGACTCTGTACCGGTAACCCTGTATATAGCCTCCACATTGACTCTGTACCGGTACCTGCTGTATATAGCCTCCACATTGACTCTGTACCGGTACCCCTGTATATAGCCTCCACATTGACTCTGTACTCTGTATAGCCTCCACATTGACCTGTATATAGCCTCCATATTGACTCTGTACCGGAATCCCTGTATATAGCCTCCACATTGACTCTGTACCGGTAACCCCTGTATATAGCCTCCACATTGACTCTGTACCGGAACCCCTGTATATAGCCTCCACATTGACTCTGTACCGGTACCCCTGTATATAGCCTCCACATTGACTCTGTACCGGTAACCCCTGTATATAGCCTCCACATTGACTCTGTACCGGTACCCCTGTATATAGCCTCCACATTGACTCTGTACCGGTAACCCCTGTATATAGCCTCCACATTGACTCTGTACCGGTAACCTGCTGTATATAGCCTCCACATTGACTCTGTACCGGTACCCCTGTATATAGCCTCCACATTGACTCTGTACCGGTACCTGCTGTATATAGCCTCCACATTGACTCTGTACCGTACCCCTGTATATAGCCTCCACATTGACTCTGTACCGGTACCCCTGTATATAGCCTCCACATTGACTCTGTACCGGTACTGCTGTATATAGCCTCCACATTGACTCTGTACCGGTACCTGCTGTATATAGCCTCCACATTGACTCTGTACCGGTAACCTGCTGTATATAGCCTCCACATTGACTCTGTACCGGTACCCTGTATATAGCCTCCACATTGACTCTGTACCGGTACCTGCTGTATATAGCCTCCACATTGACTCTGTACCGGTAACCCCTGTATATAGCCTCCACATTGACTCTGTACCGGTACCCCTGTATATAGCCTCCACATTGACTCTGTACCGGTACCCCTGTATATAGCCTCCACATTGACTCTGTACCGGTACCCTGTATATAGCCTCCACATTGACTCTGTACCGGAACCTGCTGTATATAGCCTCCACATTGACTCTGTACCGGTACCCCTGTATATAGCCTCCACATTGACTCTGTACCGGTACCCCTGTATATAGCCTCCACATTGACTCTGTACCGGTACCCCTGTATATAGCCTCCACATTGACTCTGTACCGGTAATTGACTGTATATAGCCTCCACATTGACTCTGTACCGGTACCCCTGTATATAGCCTCCACATTGACTCTGTACCGGTACCTGCTGTATATAGCCTCCACATTGACTCTGTACCGTAACCACATTGACCTGTACTGTATATAGCCTCCACATTGACTCTGTACCGGTACCCCTGTATATAGCCTCCACATTGACTCTGTACCGGTAACCTGCTGTATATAGCCTCCACATTGACTCTGTACCGGTAACCCCTGTATATAGCCTCCACATTGACTCTGTACCGGTACTCCTGTATATAGCCTCCACATTGACTCTGTACCGGTCCCCTGTATATAGCCTCCACATTGACTCTGTACCGTACCTGCCTGTATATAGCCTCCACATTGACTCTGTACCGGAACCCCTGTATATAGCCTCCACATTGACTCTGTACCGGTACCCTGTATATAGCCTCCACATTGACTCTGTACCGTACCCCTGTATATAGCCTCCACATTGACTCTGTACCGGTACCTGCTGTATATAGCCTCCACATTGACTCTGTACCGGTACTCTGTATATAGCCTCCACATTGACTCTGTACCCCCTGTATATAGCCTCCACATTGACTCTGTACCGGTACCCCTGTATATAGCCTCCACATTGACTCTGTACCGGTACCCCTGTATATAGCCTCCACATTGACTCTGTACCGGTAACCCTGTATATAGCCTCCACATTGACTCTGTACCGGTACCCCTGTATATAGCCTCCACATTGACTCTGTACCGGTACCCCTGTATATAGCCTCCACATTGACTCTGTACCGGTACCCCTGTATATAGCCTCCACATTGACTCTGTACCGGTACCCCTGTATATAGCCTCCACATTGACTCTGTACCGGTACCTGCTGTATATAGCCTCCACATTGACTCTGTACCGGTACCCCTGTATATAGCCTCCACATTGACTCTGTACCGGTAACCCTGTATATAGCCTCCACATTGACTCTGTACCGGTACCCTGTATATAGCCTCCACATTGACTCTGTACCGGTAACCCCTGTATATAGCCTCCACATTGACTCTGTACCGGTACCCCTGTATATAGCCTCCACATTGACTCTGTACCGGTACCCCTGTATATAGCCTCCACATTGACTCTGTACCGGCCTCCACACCTGCTGTATATAGCCTCCACATTGACTCTGTACCGGTACCCCTGTATATAGCCTCCACATTGACTCTGTACCGGTACCCCTGTATATAGCCTCCACATTGACTCTGTACCGGTACCCTGTATATAGCCTCCACATTGACTCTGTACCGGTACCCCTGTATATAGCCTCCACATTGACTCTGTACCGGTACCCCTGTATATAGCCTCCACATTGACTCTGTACCGGTACCCCTGTATATAGCCTCCACATTGACTCTGTACCGGTACCCCTGTATATAGCCTCCACATTGACTCTGTACCGGTACCCCTGTATATAGCCTCCACATTGACTCTGTACCGGTACCCCTGTATATAGCCTCCACATTGACTCTGTACCGGTACCCCTGTATATAGCCTCCACATTGACTCTGTACCGGTACCCCTGTATATAGCCTCCACATTGACTCTGTACCGGTACCTGCTGTATATAGCCTCCATTGACTCTGACTCTGTATATAGCCTCCACATTGACTCTGTACCGGTACCCCTGTATATAGCCTCCACATTGACTCTGTACCGGTACCCCCTGTATATAGCCTCCACATTGACTCTGTACCGTACCCTGTATATAGCCTCCACATTGACTCTGTACCGGACTCTGTACTGCTGTATATAGCCTCCACATTGACTCTGTACCGGTACCCCTGTATATAGCCTCCACATTGACTCTGTACCGGTACCCTGTATATAGCCTCCACATTGACTCTGTACCGGTACCCCTGTATATAGCCTCCACATTGACTCTGTACCGGTACCCCTGTATATAGCCTCCACATTGACTCTGTACCGGTACCTGCTGTATATAGCCTCCACATTGACTCTGTACCGGTACCCCTGTATATAGCCTCCACATTGACTCTGTACCGGTATATAGCCTCCACATTGACCTGTACCAGTATATAGCCTCCACATTGACTCTGTACCGTAACCCTGTATATAGCCTCCACATTGACTCTGTACCGTACCCCCTGTGTATATAGCCTCCACATTGACTCTGTACCGGTACCCCTGTATATAGCCTCCACATTGACTCTGTACCGGTACCTGCTGTATATAGCCTCCACATTGACTCTGTACCGGTACCCCTGTATATAGCCTCCACATTGACTCTGTACCGGAACCCTGTATATAGCCTCCACATTGACTCTGTACCGGTAACCCCTGTATATAGCCTCCACATTGACTCTGTACCGGTACCCCTGCTGTATATAGCCTCCACATTGACTCTGTACCGGTAATCCTGTATATAGCCTCCACATTGACTCTGTACCGGTACCTGCTGTATATAGCCTCCACATTGACTCTGTACCGGTACCTGCTGTATATAGCCTCCACATTGACTCTGTACCGGTAACCTGCTGTATATAGCCTCCACATTGACTCTGTACCGGTACCTGCTGTATATAGCCTCCACATTGACTCTGTACCGGTACCCTGTATATAGCCTCCACATTGACTCTGTACCGGTAACTGCTGTATATAGCCTCCACATTGACTCTGTACCGGTACCTCTGTATATAGCCTCCACATTGACTCTGTACCGGTACCTGCTGTATATAGCCTCCACATTGACTCTGTACCGGTACCCTCTGTGTATATAGCCTCCACATTGACTCTGTACCGGTACCCCTGTATATAGCCTCCACATTGACTCTGTACGGTACCCCTGTATATAGCCTCCACATTGACTCTGTACTGTACCCCTGTATATAGCCTCCACATTGACTCTGTACCGGTACCCCTGTATATAGCCTCCACATTGACTCTGTACCGGAACCCCTGTATATAGCCTCCACATTGACTCTGTACCGGTACCCCTGTATATAGCCTCCACATTGACTCTGTACCGGTACCCTGTATATAGCCTCCACATTGACTCTGTACCGGTACCTGCTGTATATAGCCTCCACATTGACTCTGTACCGGAACCCCTGTATATAGCCTCCACATTGACTCTGTACCGGTACCCCTGTATATAGCCTCCACATTGACTCTGTACCGGTACCCTGCTGTATATAGCCTCCACATTGACTCTGTACCGGTACCCCTGTATATAGCCTCCACATTGACTCTGTACCTCCCTGTATATATAGCCTCCACATTGACTCTGTACCGGTACCCTGTATATAGCCTCCACATTGACTCTGTACCGGTACCCTGTATATAGCCTCCACATTGACTCTGTACCGGTACCCCTGTATATAGCCTCCACATTGACTCTGTACCGGAACCTGCTGTATATAGCCTCCACATTGACTCTGTACCGGTACCCCTGTATATAGCCTCCACATTGACTCTGTACCGGTAACCTGCTGTATATAGCCTCCACATTGACTCTGTACCGGTAATCCCTGTATATAGCCTCCACATTGACTCTGTACCGGTACCTGTGTATAGCCTCCACATTGACTCTGTACCGGTACCTGCTGTATATAGCCTCCACATTGACTCTGTACCGGTACCCCTGTATAGCCTCCCATTGACTCTGTACCGTATATATATAGCCTCCACATTGACTCTGTACCGGTACCCCTGTATATAGCCTCCACATTGACTCTGTACCGGTAACCCTGTATATAGCCTCCACATTGACTCTGTACCGGTACCCCTGTATATAGCCTCCACATTGACTCTGTACCGGTACCTGCTGTATATAGCCTCCACATTGACTCTGTACCGGTACCTGCTGTATATAGCCTCCACATTGACTCTGTACCGGTACCCCTGTATATAGCTCCACATTGACTCTGTACCGGTACCCCTGTATATAGCCTCCACATTGACTCTGTACCGGAACCCTGTATATAGCCTCCACATTGACTCTGTACCGGTACCTGCTGTATATAGCCTCCACATTGACTCTGTACCGGTACCTCTGTATATAGCCTCCACATTGACTCTGTACCGGTACCTGCTGTATATAGCCTCCACATTGACTCTGTACCGGTACCTGCTGTATATAGCCTCCACATTGACTCTGTACCGGTACCTGCTGTATATAGCCTCCACATTGACTCTGTACCGGAACCCCTGTATATAGCCTCCACATTGACTCTGTACCGGTACCCTGCTGTATATAGCCTCCACATTGACTCTGTACCGGTACCCCTGTATATAGCCTCCACATTGACTCTGTACCGGTACCCCTGTATATAGCCTCCACATTGACTCTGTACCGGTACCTGCTGTATATAGCCTCCACATTGACTCTGTACCGGTACCTCCTGTATATAGCCTCCACATTGACTCTGTACCGGTACCTGCTGTATATAGCCTCCACATTGACTCTGTACCGGTACCCTGTATATAGCCTCCACATTGACTCTGTACCGGTACCTGCTGTATATAGCCTCCACATTGACTCTGTACCGGTAACCCTGTATATAGCCTCCACATTGACTCTGTACCGGAACCCCTGTATATAGCCTCCACATTGACTCTGTACCGGTACCCCTGTATATAGCCTCCACATTGACTCTGTACCGGTACCTGCTGTATATAGCCTCCACATTGACTCTGTACCGGTACCTGCTGTATATAGCCTCCACATTGACTCTGACTCTGTACATTGACTCTGTACCGGTACCCTGTATATAGCCTCCACATTGACTCTGTACCGGTACCCTGTATATAGCCTCCACATTGACTCTGTACCGGTAACCCCTGTATATAGCCTCCACATTGACTCTGTACCGGGTACCCCTGTATATAGCCTCCACATTGACTCTGTACCGGTACCCCTGTATATAGCCTCCACATTGACTCTGTACCGGTACCCCTGTATATAGCCTCCACATTGACTCTGTACCGGTAGCCTGTATATAGCCTCCACATTGACTCTGTACCGGTACCTGCTGTATATAGCCTCCATATTGACTCTGTACCGGTACCCCTGTATATAGCCTCCACATTGACTCTGTACCGTACCGGAACCCTGTATATAGCCTCCACATTGACTCTGTACCGGTACCCCTGTATATAGCCTCCACATTGACTCTGTACCGGTAACCTGCTGTATATAGCCTCCACATTGACTCTGTACCGGTACCTGCTGTATATAGCCTCCACATTGACTCTGTACCGGAACCTGCTGTATATAGCCTCCACATTGACTCTGTACCGGTACCTGCTGTATATAGCCTCCACATTGACTCTGTACCGGTACCCCTGTATATAGCCTCCACATTGACTCTGTACCGGTAATAGCCTCCACATTGACTCTGTACCGGTACCCCTGTATATAGCCTCCACATGACTCTGTACCGGTACCTGCTGTATATAGCCTCCACATTGACTCTGTACCGACATATAGCCCCACATTGACTCTGTACCGGTACCCTGTATATAGCCTCCACATTGACTCTGTACCGAACCTGCTGTATATAGCCTCCACATTGACTCTGTACCGGTAACCCCTGTATATAGCCTCCACATTGACTCTGTACCGGTACCCCTGTATATAGCCTCCACATTGACTCTGTACCGGTATATAGCCTCCACATTGACTCTGTATATATAGCCTCCACATTGACTCTGTACCGGTACTGCCCTGTATATAGCCTCCACATTGACTCTGTACCGTACCCCCTGTGTATAGCCTCCACATTGACTCTGTACCGGTACCTGCTGTATATAGCCTCCACATTGACTCTGTACCGGAACCTGCTGTATATAGCCTCCACATTGACTCTGTACCGGAACCCCTGTATATAGCCTCCACATTGACTCTGTACCGGAACCTGCTGTATATAGCCTCCACATTGACTCTGTACCGGAACCTGCTGTATATAGCCTCCACATTGACTCTGTACCGGTAACCCTGTATATAGCCTCCACATTGACTCTGTACCGTAATCCCTGTATATAGCCTCCACATTGACTCTGTACCGGTACCCTGTATATAGCCTCCACATTGACTCTGTACCGGTACCTGCTGTATATAGCCTCCACATTGACTCTGTACCGGTACCCTGCTGTATATAGCCTCCACATTGACTCTGTACCGGAACCTGCTGTATATAGCCTCCACATTGACTCTGTACATTGAACTGTACCGGTACCCCTGTATATAGCCTCCACATTGACTCTGTACCGGTACCTGCTGTATATAGCCTCCACATTGACTCTGTACCGGTACCCCTGTATATAGCCTCCACATTGACTCTGTACCGGTACCCCTGTATATAGCCTCCACATTGACTCTGTACCGGTAACCCCTGTATATAGCCTCCACATTGACTCTGTACCGGTACCCTGTATATAGCCTCCACATTGACTCTGTACCGGAATCTGCTGTATATAGCCTCCACATTGACTCTGTACCGGAACCTGCTGTATATAGCCTCCACATTGACTCTGTACCGGTAACCTGCTGTATATAGCCTCCACATTGACTCTGTACCGGTACCCCTGTATATAGCCCACATTGACTCTGTACCCCCTGTATATAGCCTCCACATTGACTCTGTACCGGAACCTGCTGTATATAGCCTCCACATTGACTCTGTACCGGTACCCTGTGCATATAGCCTCCACATTGACTCTGTACCGGTACTGCTGTATATAGCCTCCACATTGACTCTGTACCGTAACCTGCTGTATATAGCCTCCACATTGACTCTGTACCGGTACCTGCCCTGTATATAGCCTCCACATTGACTCTGTACCGGTACCCTGTATATAGCCTCCACATTGACTCTGTACTGTATGTATATAGCCTCCACATTGACTCTGTACCGGTACCTGCTGTATATAGCCTCCACATTGACTCTGTACCGGAACCTCTGTATATAGCCTCCACATTGACTCTGTACCGGTACCTGCTGTATATAGCCCTGTATATATCCACATTGACTCTGTACCGTACCCCTGTATATAGCCTCCACATTGACTCTGTACCGCCTCCATATAGCCTCCACATTGACTCTGTACCGGTACCCCTGTATATAGCCTCCACATTGACTCTGTACCGGTAACCCCTGTATATAGCCTCCACATTGACTCTGTACCGTACCTGCTGTATATAGCCTCCACATTGACTCTGTACCGGTACCCCTGTATATAGCCTCCACATTGACTCTGTACCGGTACCTGCCTGTATATAGCCTCCACATTGACTCTGTACCGGTACCTGCTGTATATAGCCTCCACATTGACTCTGTACCGTAACCTGCTGTATATAGCCTCCACATTGACTCTGTACCGGTACCTGCTGTATATAGCCTCCACATTGACTCTGTACCGGTACCTGACTGTATATAGCCTCCACATTGACTCTGTACCGGTACCCCTGTATATAGCCTCCACATTGACTCTGTACCGGTACCTGCTGTATATAGCCTCCACATTGACTCTGTACCGTAATCCCTGTATATAGCCTCCACATTGACTCTGTACCGGTACTGCTGTATATAGCCTCCACATTGACTCTGTACCGGTACCTGTATATAGCCTCCACATTGACTCTGTACCGTATATATAGCCTCCACATTGACTCTGTACCGGTAACCTGCTGTATATAGCCTCCACATTGACTCTGTACCGGTACCCTGTATATAGCCTCCACATTGACTCTGTACCGGTACCCCTGTATATAGCCTCCACATTGACTCTGTACCGGTACCTGTATATAGCCTCCACATTGACTCTGTACCGGTACCTCTGTATATAGCCTCCACATTGACTCTGTACCGGTACCCTGTATATAGCCTCCACATTGACTCTGTACCGTACCCCTGTATATAGCCTCCACATTGACTCTGTACCGGTACCTGCTGTATATAGCCTCCACATTGACTCTGTACCGGTACCTGCCTGTATATAGCCTCCACATTGACTCTGTACCGGTACCCCTGTATATAGCCTCCACATTGACTCTGTACCGGTACTGCTGTATATAGCCTCCACATTGACTCTGTACCGGAACCTGCTGTATATAGCCTCCACATTGACTCTGTACCGGTACCCTGTATATAGCCTCCACATTGACTCTGTACCGGTACCCTGTATATAGCCTCCACATTGACTCTGTACCGGTACCTGCTGTATATAGCCTCCACATTGACTCTGTACCGGTACCTGCTGTATATAGCCTCCACATTGACTCTGTACCGGTACCTGCTGTATATAGCCTCCACATTGACTCTGTACCTGTACCCCTGTATATAGCCTCCACATTGACTCTGTACCGGTACCTCTGTATATAGCCTCCACATTGACTCTGTACCGGTACCCTGTATATAGCCTCCACATTGACTCTGTACCGTACCCCTGTATATAGCCTCCACATTGACTCTGTACCGGTACCTGTATATAGCCTCCACATTGACTCTGTACCGGTACCCTGTATATAGCCTCCACATTGACTCTGTACCGGTACCCCTGTATATAGCCTCCACATTGACTCTGTACCGGTACCTGCTGTATATAGCCTCCACATTGACTCTGTACCGGTACCTGCTGTATATAGCCTCCACATTGACTCTGTACCGGTAACCTGCTGTATATAGCCTCCACATTGACTCTGTACCGGTAACCTGCCTGTATATAGCCTCCACATTGACTCTGTACCGTACCCCTGTATATAGCCTCCACATTGACTCTGTACTGTATATATAGCCTCCACATTGACTCTGTACCGGTAACCCCTGTATATAGCCTCCACATTGACTCTGTACCGGTACCCCTGTATATAGCCTCCACATTGACTCTGTACCGGTACCTGCTGTATATAGCCTCCACATTGACTCTGTACCGGTACCTGCTGTATATAGCCTCCACATTGACTCTGTACCGGTAACCCTGTATATAGCCTCCACATTGACTCTGTACCGGTAACCCTGTATATAGCCTCCACATTGACTCTGTACCGGAACCCTGTATATAGCCTCCACATTGACTCTGTACCGGTACCTGCTGTATATAGCCTCCACATTGACTCTGTACCGGTAACCTGCTGTATATAGCCTCCACATTGACTCTGTACCGGTACAACCCTGTATATAGCCTCCACATTGACTCTGTACCGGAACCCCTGTATATAGCCTCCACATTGACTCTGTACCGGTACCTGCTGTATATAGCCTCCACATTGACTCTGTACCGGTACCCCTGTATATAGCCTCCACATTGACTCTGTACCGGTACCCTGTATATAGCCTCCACATTGACTCTGTACCGGAACCCCTGTATATAGCCTCCACATTGACTCTGTACCGGAACCCCCTGTATATAGCCTCCACATTGACTCTGTACCGGTACCCCTGTATATAGCCTCCACATTGACTCTGTACCGGTACCCCTGTATATAGCCTCCACATTGACTCTGTACCGTACCCCTGTATATAGCCTCCACATTGACTCTGTACCGTACCCCTGTATATAGCCTCCACATTGACTCTGTACCGGTACCCTGCTGTATATAGCCTCCACATTGACTCTGTACCGGTACCTGCTGTATATAGCCTCCACATTGACTCTGTACCGGTACCCTGTATATAGCCTCCACATTGACTCTGTACCGGTACCTGCTGTATATAGCCTCCACATTGACTCTGTACCGGTACCTGCTGTATATAGCCTCCACATTACTCTGACTCTGTACCGGTACCCCTGTATATAGCCTCCACATTGACTCTGTACCGGTACCCCTGTATATAGCCTCCACATTGACTCTGTACCGGTACCCCTGTATATAGCCTCCACATTGACTCTGTACCGGTAACCTGCTGTATATAGCCTCCACATTGACTCTGTACCGGTACCTGCTGTATATAGCCTCCACATTGACTCTGTACCGGTACCTGCCTGTATATAGCCTCCACATTGACTCTGTACTACTGTATAGCCTCCACCTCTGTACCGCTGTATATAGCCTCCACATTGACTCTGTACCGGTACCTGCTGTATATAGCCTCCACATTGACTCTGTACCGGAACCCCTGTATATAGCCTCCACATTGACTCTGTACCGGTACCCCTGTATATAGCCTCCACATTGACTCTGTACCGGTAATCCTGTATATAGCCTCCACATTGACTCTGTACCGGAACCCCTGTATATAGCCTCCACATTGACTCTGTACCGTAACCCTGTATATAGCCTCCACATTGACTCTGTACCGTACCACACCTGCTGTATATAGCCTCCACATTGACTCTGTACCGGTACCCCTGTATATAGCCTCCACATTGACTCTGTACCGGTAACCTGCTGTATATAGCCTCCACATTGACTCTGTACCGGTACCCCTGTATATAGCCTCCACATTGACTCTGTACCGGTACCCCCTGTATATAGCCTCCACATTGACTCTGTACCGGTACCCCTGTATATAGCCTCCACATTGACTCTGTACTACTGTATAGCCTCCACATTGACTCTGTACCGGTACCCCTGTATATAGCCTCCACATTGACTCTGTACCGGTACCTGCTGTATATAGCCTCCACATTGACTCTGTACCGGTACCCCTGTATATAGCCTCCACATTGACTCTGTACCGGTACCCTGTATATAGCCTCCACATTGACTCTGTACCGGTACCCCTGTATATAGCCTCCACATTGACTCTGTACCGGTACCCTGTATATAGCCTCCACATTGACTCTGTACCGGAACCCCTGTGTATATAGCCTCCACATTGACTCTGTACCGGTACCCCTGTATATAGCCTCCACATTGACTCTGTACCGGTAACCCCTGTATATAGCCTCCACATTGACTCTGTACCGGTACTGCTGTATATAGCCTCCACATTGACTCTGTACCGGTACCCCTGTATATAGCCTCCACATTGACTCTGTACCGGTACCCCTGTATATAGCCTCCACATTGACTCTGTACCGGTACCTCCTGTATATAGCCTCCACATTGACTCTGTACCGGTACCCCTGTATATAGCCTCCACATTGACTCTGTACCGTACCCCTGTATATAGCCTCCACATTGACTCTGTACCGGTACCCCTGTATATAGCCTCCACATTGACTCTGTACCGGTACCTGCTGTATATAGCCTCCACATTGACTCTGTACCGGTTGACCTGTACTGTATATAGCCTCCACATTGACTCTGTACCGGTACCCCTGTATATAGCCTCCACATTGACTCTGTACCGGTACCCCTGTATATAGCCTCCACATTGACTCTGTACCGGTACCCCTGTATATAGCCTCCACATTGACTCTGTACCGTACCCTGTATATAGCCTCCACATTGACTCTGTGTACCGGTACCCTGTATATAGCCTCCACATTGACTCTGTACCGGTACCTGCTGTATATAGCCTCCACATTGACTCTGTACCGGTACCCCTGTATATAGCCTCCACATTGACTCTGTACCGTAATCTGCTGTATATAGCCTCCACATTGACTCTGTACCGGTACCCTGTATATAGCCTCCACATTGACTCTGTACCGGTACCCTGTATATAGCCTCCACATTGACTCTGTACCGGTAACCTGCTGTATATAGCCTCCACATTGACTCTGTACCGGTACCTGCTGTATATAGCCTCCACATTGACTCTGTACCGGTACCCCTGTATATAGCCTCCACATTGACTCTGTACCGGTACCCCTGTATATAGCCTCCACATTGACTCTGTACCGGTACCCCTGTATATAGCCTCCACATTGACTCTGTACCGTACCCCTGTATATAGCCTCCACATTGACTCTGTACCGGTACCCTGTATATAGCCTCCACATTGACTCTGTACCGGTACCCTGTATATAGCCTCCACATTGACTCTGTACCGGGTACCCTGTATATAGCCTCCACATTGACTCTGTACCGGTACCCCTGTATATAGCCTCCACATTGACTGACTCTGTATAGCCTCCACATTGACTCTGTACCTGCCCCTGTATATAGCCTCCACATTGACTCTGTACCGGTACCCCTGTATATAGCCTCCACATTGACTCTGTACCGGTACCCCTGTATATAGCCTCCACATTGACTCTGTACCGGAACCCTGTATATAGCCTCCACATTGACTCTGTACCGGTACCTGTATATAGCCTCCATTGATAGCCTCCACATTGACTCTGTACTCTGTATATAGCCTCCACATTGACTCTGTACCGTGTATATAGCCTCCACATTGACTCTGTACCGGTAACCCCTGTATATAGCCTCCACATTGACTCTGTACCCCTGTATATAGCCTCCACACCCTGTACCGTACCCCTGTATATAGCCTCCACATTGACTCTGTACCGGTACCCCTGTATATAGCCTCCACATTGACTCTGTACCGGTACCCTGTATATAGCCTCCACATTGACTCTGTACCGGGTACCCCTGTATATAGCCTCCACATTGACTCTGTACCGGTACCCCTGTATATAGCCTCCATTGATTGACTCTGTACCGGTACCCCTGTATATAGCCTCCACATTGACTCTGTACCGGTACCCCTGTATATAGCCTCCACATTGACTCTGTACCGGTACCCCTGTATATAGCCTCCACATTGACTCTGTACCGGTACCCCTGTGTATATAGCCTCCACATTGACTCTGTACCGGTACCCTGTATATAGCCTCCACATTGACTCTGTACCCTGTACCGGAACCCCTGTATATAGCCTCCACATTGACTCTGTACCGGTACCCCCTGTATATAGCCTCCACATTGACTCTGTACCGGTACCCCTGTATATAGCCTCCACATTGACTCTGTACCGGTACCTGCTGTATATAGCCTCCACATTGACTCTGTACCGGTACCCCTGTATATAGCCTCCACATTGACTCTGTACCGGTACCCCTGTATATAGCCTCCACATTGACTCTGTACCGGTACCTCTGTATATAGCCTCCACATTGACTCTGTACCGGTACCCTGTATATAGCCTCCACATTGACTCTGTACCGGTACCCCTGTATATAGCCTCCACATTGACTCTGTACCGGTACCCCTGTATATAGCCTCCACATTGACTCTGTACCGGTACTGTATATAGCCTCCACATTGACTCTGTACCGTACCTCTGTATATAGCCTCCACATTGACTCTGTACCGGTACCCCTGTATATAGCCTCCACATTGACTCTGTACCGGTACCCCTGTATATAGCCTCCACATTGACTCTGTACCGGTAACCCTGTATATAGCCTCCACATTGACTCTGTACCGGTACCTGTATATAGCCTCCACATTGACTCTGTACCGGTACCCTGTATATAGCCTCCACATTGACTCTGTACCGGTAACCCTGTATATAGCCTCCACATTGACTCTGTACCGGTACCCCCTGTATATAGCCTCCACATTGACTCTGTACCGGTAACCCCCTGTATATAGCCTCCACATTGACTCTGTACCGGTACCCCCTGTATATAGCCTCCACATTGACTCTGTACCGGTACCCTGCTGTATATAGCCTCCACATTGACTCTGTACCGGTACCCTGTATATAGCCTCCACATTGACTCTGTACCGGTACCCCTGTATATAGCCTCCACATTGACTCTGTACCGGTAACACCCTGTATATAGCCTCCACATTGACTCTGTATTGACTCTGTATTGACTCTGTACCGGTACCCCTGTATATAGCCTCCACATTGACTCTGTACCGGTACCCCTGTATATAGCCTCCACATTGACTCTGTACCGGTACCCCTGTATATAGCCTCCACATTGACTCTGTACCGGTAACCCTGTATATAGCCTCCACATTGACTCTGTACCGGTACCCTGTGTATATAGCCTCCACATTGACTCTGTACCGGTACCCCTGTATATAGCCTCCACATTGACTCTGTACCGGTACCCTGTATATAGCCTCCACATTGACTCTGTACCGGTACCCCTGCTGTATATAGCCTCCACATTGACTCTGTACCGGTAATCCCCTGTATATAGCCTCCACATTGACTCTGTACCGTACCCCTGCTGTATATAGCCTCCACATTGACTCTGTACCTGTACCCCTGTATATAGCCTCCACATTGACTCTGTACCGGTACCCCTGTATAGCCTCCACATTGACTCTGTACCGGTACCCCTGTATATAGCCTCCACATTGACTCTGTACCGGTACCCCTGTGTATATAGCCTCCACATTGACTCTGTACCGGTAACCCCTGTATATAGCCTCCACATTGACTCTGTACCGGTACCTGCTGTATATAGCCTCCACATTGACTCTGTACCCCCTGTATATAGCCTCCACATTGACTCTGTACCGTACCCCTGTATATAGCCTCCACATTGACTCTGTACCGGTACCTGCTGTATATAGCCTCCACATTGACTCTGTACCGGTACCCCTGTATATAGCCTCCACATTGACTCTGTACCGGTAACCCCTGTATATAGCCTCCACATTGACTCTGTACCCCTGGCCTCCACATTGACCTGTGTATAGCCTCCACATTGACTCTGTACCGGTACCCTGTATATAGCCTCCACATTGACTCTGTACCGGTACCCCTGTATATAGCCTCCACATTGACTCTGTACCGTAACCCCTGTATATAGCCTCCACATTGACTCTGTACCGGTACCCCCTGTATATAGCCTCCACATTGACTCTGTACCGTACCCCCTGTATATATAGCCTCCACATTGACTCTGTACCGGTACCCCTGTATATAGCCTCCACATTGACTCTGTACCGGTACCCCTGTATATAGCCTCCACATTGACTCTGTACCGGTACCCCTGTATATAGCCTCCACATTGACTCTGTACCGGTACCCTGTATATAGCCTCCACATTGACTCTGTACCGGTACCCCTGTATATAGCCTCCACATTGACTCTGTACCGGTACCCCCTGTATATAGCCTCCACATTGACTCTGTACCGGTACCCCTGTATATAGCCTCCACATTGACTCTGTACCGGTACCCTGTATATAGCCTCCACATTGACTCTGTACCGTACTGTATATAGCCTCCACATTGACTCTGTACCGGTACCCCTGTATATAGCCTCCACATTGACTCTGTACCGGTACCCCTGTATATAGCCTCCACATTGACTCTGTACCGGTACCCCCTATATAGCCTCCACATTGACTCTGTACCGGTACCCCTGTATATAGCCTCCACATTGACTCTGTACCGGTACCCCTGTATATAGCCTCCACATTGACTCTGTACCGGTACCCCTGTATATAGCCTCCACATTGACTCTGTACCGGTACCCCTGTATATAGCCTCCACATTGACTCTGTACCGGTACCCTGTATATAGCCTCCACATTGACTCTGTACCGGTAACCCCTGTATATAGCCTCCACATTGACTCTGTACCGGTAACCCCTGTATATAGCCTCCACATTGACTCTGTACCGGTACCCCTGTATATAGCCTCCACATTGACTCTGTACCGGTACCCTGTATATAGCCTCCACATTGACTCTGTACCGGTACCCCTGTATATAGCCTCCACATTGACTCTGTACCGTACCCCTGTATATAGCCTCCACATATAGCCTCCACATCTGTACCGGTACCCCTGTATATAGCCTCCACATTGACTCTGTACCGGTACCCTGTATATAGCCTCCACATTGACTCTGTACCGTACCCCTGTATATAGCCTCCACATTGACTCTGTACCGGTACCCCTGTATATAGCCTCCACATTGACTCTGTACCGGTACCCCTGTATATAGCCTCCACATTGACTCTGTACCGGTACCCCTGTATATATAGCTCCACATTGACTCTGTACCGGTACCCCTGTATAGCCTCCACATTGACTCTGTACCGGTACCCCTGTATATAGCCTCCACATTGACTCTGTACCGGTACCCCTGTATATAGCCTCCACATTGACTCTGTACCGGCCTCCACATTGACTCTGTACCGGTACCCCTGTATATAGCCTCCACATTGACTCTGTACCGGTACCCCTGTATATAGCCTCCACATTGACTCTGTACCGGTACCCCTGTATATAGCCTCCACATTGACTCTGTACCGGTACCCCTGTATATAGCCTCCACATTGACTCTGTACCGGTACCCTGTATATAGCCTCCACATTGACTCTGTACCGGTACCCCTGTATATAGCCTCCACATTGACTCTGTACCACATTGACTCTGTACCGTAGCCTCCACATTGACTCTGTACCGGTACCCCTGTATATAGCCTCCACATTGACTCTGTACCGGTACCCCTGTATATAGCCTCCACATTGACTCTGTACCGGGTACCTGACCTGTATATAGCCTCCACATTGACTCTGTACCGGTACCTGCTGTATATAGCCTCCACATTGACTCTGTACCGGTACCCCTGTATATAGCCTCCACATTGACTCTGTACCATTGACTCTGTACCGGTACCCTGTATATAGCCTCCACATTGACTCTGTACCGGTACCCCTGTATATAGCCTCCACATTGACTCTGTACCGGTACCCTGTATATAGCCTCCACATTGACTCTGTACCGTACCGTACCCCCTGTATATAGCCTCCACATTGACTCTGTACCGGTACCCCTGTATATAGCCTCCACATTGACTCTGTACCGGTACCCCTGTATATAGCCTCCACATTGACTCTGTACCGGTACCCCTGTATATAGCCTCCACATTGACTCTGTACCGGTACCCCTGTATATAGCCTCCACATTGACTCTGTACCGGTACCCTGTATATAGCCTCCACATTGACTCTGTACCGGTACCCCTGTATATAGCCTCCACATTGACTCTGTACCGGCCCTGTATATAGCCTCCACATTGACTCTGTACCGGTACCCCTGTATATAGCCTCCACATTGACTCTGTACCGGTACCCTGTATATAGCCTCCACATTGACTCTGTACCGGTACCCCTGTATATAGCCTCCACATTGACTCTGTACCGGTACCCCTGTATATAGCCTCCACATTGACTCTGTACCGGTACCCTGTATATAGCCTCCACATTGACTCTGTACCGGTACCCCTGTATATAGCCTCCACATTGACTCTGTACCGGTACCCTGTATATAGCCTCCACATTGACTCTGTACCGGTACCCCTGTATATAGCCTCCACATTGACTCTGTACCGGTAACCTGCTGTATATAGCCTCCACATTGACTCTGTACCGGTAGCCTCCACATGTGATATAGCCTCCACATTGACTCTGTACCGTACCCCTGTATATAGCCTCCACATTGACTCTGTACCGGTACCCCTGTATATAGCCTCCACATTGACTCTGTACCGGTACCCCTGTATATAGCCTCCACATTGACTCTGTACCGGTACCCTGTATATAGCCTCCACATTGACTCTGTACCGGTACCCCTGTATATAGCCTCCACATTGACTCTGTACCGTAACCCCTGTATATAGCCTCCACATTGACTCTGTACCGGTACCCCCCTGTATATAGCCTCCACATTGACTCTGTACCGGTACCCCTGTATATAGCCTCCACATTGACTCTGTACCGGTACCCTGTATATAGCCTCCACATTGACTCTGTACCGGTACCCCTGTATATAGCCTCCACATTGACTCTGTACCGGTACCCCTGTATATAGCCTCCACATTGACTCTGTACCGGTACCCCCTGTATATAGCCTCCACATTGACTCTGTACCGTACCCCTGTATATAGCCTCCACATTGACTCTGTACCAGTACCCCTGTATATAGCCTCCACATTGACTCTGTACCGTACCCCTGTATATAGCCTCCACATTGACTCTGTACCGGTACCCCTGTATATAGCCTCCACATTGACTCTGTACCGGTACCCCTGTATATAGCCTCCACATTGACTCTGTACCGGTACCCCTGTATATAGCCTCCACATTGACTCTGTACCGGTACCCTGTATATAGCCTCCACATTGACTCTGTACCGGTACCCCTGTATATAGCCTCCACATTGACTCTGTTGACTCTGTATATAGCCCACATTGACTCTGTACCGGTACCCTGTATATAGCCTCCACATTGACTCTGTACCGGTACCCCTGTATATAGCCTCCACATTGACTCTGTACCGGTACCCCTGTATATAGCCTCCACATTGACTCTGTACCGGTACCCCTGTATATAGCCTCCACATTGACTCTGTACCGGTACCCCTGTATATAGCCTCCACATTGACTCTGTACCGGTACCCCTGTATATAGCCTCCACATTGACTCTGTACCGGTACCCCTGTATATAGCCTCCACATTGACTCTGTACCGGTACCCCTGTATATAGCCTCCACATTGACTCTGTACCGGTACCCCTGTATATAGCCTCCACATTGACTCTGTACCGTACCCCCCTGTATATAGCCTCCACATTGACTCTGTACCGGTACCCCTGTATATAGCCTCCACATTGACTCTGTACCGGTACCCCTGTATATAGCCTCCACATTGACTCTGTACCGGTACCCCTGTATATAGCCTCCACATTGACTCTGTACCGGTACCCCTGTATAGCCTCCACATTGACTCTGTACCGGTACCCCTGTATATAGCCTCCACATTGACTCTGTACCTCCACATTGACTCTGTACCGTATATAGCCTCCACATTGACTCTGTACCGGTACCCCCTGTATATAGCCTCCACATTGACTCTGTACCGGTACCCCTGTATATAGCCTCCACATTGACTCTGTACCGGTACCCCTGTATATAGCCTCCACATTGACTCTGTACCGGTACCCCCTGTATATAGCCTCCACATTGACTCTGTACCGGTACCCCTGTATATAGCCTCCACATTGACTCTGTACCGGTACCCCTGTATATAGCCTCCACATTGACTCTGTACCGGTACCCTGTATATAGCCTCCACATTGACTCTGTACCGGTACCCTGTATATAGCCTCCACATTGACTCTGTACCGTACTCCTGTATATAGCCTCCACATTGACTCTGTACCGGTACCCCTGTATATAGCCTCCACATTGACTCTGTACCGGTACCCCTGTATATAGCCTCCACATTGACTCTGTACCGGTACCCCTGTATATAGCCTCCACATTGACTCTGTACCGTAACCCCTGTATATAGCCTCCACATTGACTCTGTACCGGTACCCCCTGTATATAGCCTCCACATTGACTCTGTACCGGTACCCCTGTATATAGCCTCCACATTGACTCTGTACCGGTACCCCTGTATATAGCCTCCACATTGACTCTGTACCGGTACCCTGCTGTATATAGCCTCCACATTGACTCTGTACCGGTACCCCTGTATATAGCCTCCACATTGACTCTGTACCGGTACCCCCTGTATATAGCCTCCACATTGACTCTGTACCGGTACCCCTGTATATAGCCTCCACATTGACTCTGTACCGGTACCCCTGTATATAGCCTCCACATTGACTCTGTACCGGTACCCCTGTATATAGCCTCCACATTGACTCTGTACCGTACCCCTGTATATAGCCTCCACATTGACTCTGTACCGGTACCCTGTATATAGCCTCCACATTGACTCTGTACCGGTACCCCTGTATATAGCCTCCATTTGACTCTGTACCGGTACCCCTGTATATAGCCTCCACATTGACTCTGTACCGGTACCCTGTATATAGCCTCCACATTGACTCTGTACCGGTACCCTGTATATAGCCTCCACATTGACTCTGTACCGGTACCCCTGTATATAGCCTCCACATTGACTCTGTACCGGTACCCCTGTATATAGCCTCCACATTGACTCTGTACCGGTACCCCTGTATATAGCCTCCACATTGACTCTGTACCGGTACCCCTGTATATAGCCTCCACATTGACTCTGTACCGGTACCCCTGTATATAGCCTCCACATTGACTCTGTACCGGTACCCCTGTATATAGCCTCCACATTGACTCTGTACCGGTACCCCTGTATATAGCCTCCACATTGACTCTGTACCGGTACCCCTGTGTATATAGCCTCCACATTGACTCTGTACCGGTACCCCCTGTATATAGCCTCCACATTGACTCTGTACCGGTACCCCTGTATATAGCCTCCACATTGACTCTGTACCGGTACCCCTGTATATAGCCTCCACATTGACTCTGTACCGGTACCCTGTATATAGCCTCCACATTGACTCTGTACCGGTACCCCTGTATATAGCCTCCACATTGACTCTGTACCGGTAATCCCTGTATATAGCCTCCACATTGACTCTGTACCGGTACCCCTGTATATAGCCTCCACATTGACTCTGTACCGGTACCCCTGTATATAGCCTCCACATTGACTCTGTACCGGTACCCCTGTATATAGCCTCCACATTGACTCTGTACCGGTACCCCTGTATATAGCCTCCACATTGACTCTGTACCCCTGTATATAGCCTCCACATTGACTCTGTACCCCTGTCTGTACCGTGTACCCTGTATATAGCCTCCACATTGACTCTGTACCGGTACCCCTGTATATAGCCTCCACATTGACTCTGTACCGTACCCCCTGTATATAGCCTCCACATTGACTCTGTACCGGTACCCTGTATATAGCCTCCACATTGACTCTGTACCGTAACCCCTGTATATAGCCTCCACATTGACTCTGTACCGGTACCCTGTATAGCCTCCACATTGACTCTGTACCGGTACCCCTGTATATAGCCTCCACATTGACTCTGTATATAGCCTCCACATTGACTCTGTACCGTACCCCTGTATATAGCCTCCACATTGACTCTGTACCGGTACCCCCTGTATATAGCCTCCACATTGACTCTGTACCGGTACCCCCTGTATATAGCCTCCACATTGACTCTGTACCGGTACCCCTGTATATAGCCTCCACATTGACTCTGTACCGGTACCCCTGTATATAGCCTCCACATTGACTCTGTACCGGTACCCCTGTATATAGCCTCCACATTGACTCTGTACCGGTACCTGCCTGTATATAGCCTCCACATTGACTCTGTACCGTACCCCTGTATATAGCCTCCACATTGACTCTGTACCGGTACCCCTGTATATAGCCTCCACATTGACTCTGTACCGGTACCCCTGTATATAGCCTCCACATTGACTCTGTACCGGTACCCCTGTATATAGCCTCCACATTGACTCTGTACCGGTACCCCTGTATATAGCCTCCACATTGACTCTGTACCGGTACCCCTGTATATAGCCTCCACATTGACTCTGTACCGGTACCCCTGTATATAGCCTCCACATTGACTCTGTACCGTACCCCTGTATATAGCCTCCACATTGACTCTGTACCGTACCGGTACCCCTGTATATAGCCTCCACATTGACTCTGTACCGGTACCCCTGTATAGCCTCCACATTGACTCTGTACCGGTACCCCTGTATATAGCCTCCACATTGACTCTGTACCGGTACCCCTGTATATAGCCTCCACATTGACTCTGTACCGGTACCCCCTGTATATAGCCTCCACATTGACTCTGTACCGGTACCCCTGTATATAGCCTCCACATTGACTCTGTACCGGTACCCCTGTATATAGCCTCCACATTGACTCTGTACTGTACCACATTGACTCTGTACCCCTGTATATAGCCTCCACATTGACTCTGTACCGGTACCCCTGTATATAGCCTCCACATTGACTCTGTACCGGTACCCCTGTATATAGCCTCCACATTGACTCTGTACCCGTACCCTGTATATAGCCTCCACATTGACTCTGTACCGGTACCCCTGTATATAGCCTCCACATTGACTCTGTACCGGTACCCCTGTATATAGCCTCCACATTGACTCTGTACCGGTACCCCTGTATATAGCCTCCACATTGACTCTGTACCGGTACCCCTGTATATAGCCTCCACATTGACTCTGTACCGGTACCTGCTGTATAGCCTCCACATTGACTCTGTACCGGTACCCCTGTATATAGCCTCCACATTGACTCTGTACCGTACCCCTGTATATAGCCTCCATTGACTCTGTACCGGTACCCCTGTATATAGCCTCCACATTGACTCTGTACCGTACCCCTGTATATAGCCTCCACATTGACTCTGTACCGGTACCCCTGTATATAGCCTCCACATTGACTCTGTACCGGTACCCCTGTATATAGCCTCCACATTGACTCTGTACCGGTACCCCTGTATATAGCCTCCACATTGACTCTGTACTACGTATATAGCCTCCACATTGACTCTGTACCGGTACCCTGTATATAGCCTCCACATTGACTCTGTACCGGTACCTGTGTATATAGCCTCCACATTGACTCTGTACCGTACCCCCTGTATATAGCCTCCACATTGACTCTGTACCGGTACCCTGTATATAGCCTCCACATTGACTCTGTACCGGTACCCCTGTATATAGCCTCCACATTGACTCTGTACCCCCTGTATATAGCCTCCACATTGACTCTGTACCGGTACCCTGTATATAGCCTCCACATTGACTCTGTACCGGTACCCCTGTATATAGCCTCCACATTGACTCTGTACCGGTACTGTGTATATAGCCTCCACATTGACTCTGTACCGGTACCCCTGTATATAGCCTCCACATTGACTCTGTACCGGTACCCCTGTATATAGCCTCCACATTGACTCTGTACCGGTACCCCTGTATATAGCCTCCACATTGACTCTGTACCGGTACCCCTGTATATAGCCTCCACATTGACTCTGTACCGTAATACCCCTGTATATAGCCTCCACATTGACTCTGTACCGGTACCCCTGTATATAGCCTCCACATTGACTCTGTACCGGTAACCCCTGTATATAGCCTCCACATTGACTCTGTACCGGTACCCCTGTATATAGCCTCCACATTGACTCTGTACCGGTACCCCTGTATATAGCCTCCACATTGACTCTGTACCGGTAACCCCTGTATATAGCCTCCACATTGACTCTGTACCGGTACCCCTGTATATAGCCTCCACATTGACTCTGTACCGGGTACCCTGTATATAGCCTCCACATTGACTCTGTACCGGTACCCTGTATATAGCCTCCACATTGACTCTGTACCGGTACCCTGTATATAGCCTCCACATTGACTCTGTACCGGTACCCCTGTATATAGCCTCCACATTGACTCTGTACCGGTACCTCTGTATATAGCCTCCACATTGACTCTGTACCGGTACCCCTGTATATAGCCTCCACATTGACTCTGTACCGGTACCCCCTGTATATAGCCTCCACATTGACTCTGTACCGGTACCCCTGTATATAGCCTCCACATTGACTCTGTACCGTACCCTGTATATAGCCTCCACATTGACTCTGTACCGGTACCCCTGTATATAGCCTCCACATTGACTCTGTACCGGTACCCTGTATATAGCCTCCACATTGACTCTGTACCGGTACCCTGTATATAGCCTCCACATTGACTCTGTACCGGTACCCTGTATATAGCCTCCACATTGACTCTGTACCGGTACCCTGTATATAGCCTCCACATTGACTCTGTACCGGTAATCCCTGTATATAGCCTCCACATTGACTCTGTACCGGTACCCCTGTATATAGCCTCCACATTGACTCTGTACCGGTACCCCTGTATATAGCCTCCACATTGACTCTGTACCGTACCGTACCCCTGTATATAGCCTCCACATTGACTCTGTACCGGTACCCCTGTATATAGCCTCCACACATGACTCTGTACCGGTACCCCTGTATATAGCCTCCACATTGACTCTGTACCGTACCCCCTGTATATAGCCTCCACATTGACTCTGTACCGGTACCCCTGTATATAGCCTCCACATTGACTCTGTACCGGTACCCCCTGTATATAGCCTCCACATTGACTCTGTACCGGTACCCCTGTATATAGCCTCCACATTGATTGACTCTGTACCGCCTCCACATTGACTCTGTACCGGTACCCTGTATATAGCCTCCACATTGACTCTGTACCGGTACCCCTGTATATAGCCTCCACATTGACTCTGTACCGTACCCCTGTATAGCCTCCACATTGACTCTGTACCGGTACCCCTGTATAGCCTCCACATTGACTCTGTACCGGTACCCCTGTATATAGCCTCCACATTGACTCTGTACCGGTACCCTGTATATAGCCTCCACATTGACTCTGTACCGGTACCCCTGTATATAGCCTCCACATTGACTCTGTACCGGTACCCCTGTATATAGCCTCCACATTGACTCTGTACCGGTACCTCCACATTGACTCTGTATATAGCCTCCACATTGACTCTGTACCGGTACCCCTGTATATAGCCTCCACATTGACTCTGTACCGGTACCCCTGTATATAGCCTCCACATTGACTCTGTACCGGTACCCTGTATATAGCCTCCACATTGACTCTGTACCGGTACCCCTGTATATAGCCTCCACATTGACTCTGTACCGGTACCCCTGTATATAGCCTCCACATTGACTCTGTACCGGTACCTGCTGTATATAGCCTCCACATTGACTCTGTACCGTACCCCCTGTATATAGCCTCCACATTGACTGTACTGTACCCCTGTATATAGCCTCCACATTGACTCTGTACCGTACCCCTGTATATAGCCTCCACATTGACTCTGTACCGGTAACCCCTGTATATAGCCTCCACATTGACTCTCTGTACCGGCCTACCTCTGTACCGGTACCCCTGTATATAGCCTCCACATTGACTCTGTACCGGTACCCTGTATATAGCCTCCACATTGACTCTGTACCGGTAACCCCTGTATATAGCCTCCACATTGACTCTGTACCGTACCCTGTATATAGCCTCCACATTGACTCTGTACCGGTACCCCTGTATATAGCCTCCACATTGACTCTGTACCGGTACCCTGTATATAGCCTCCACATTGACTCTGTACCGGTACCCCTGTATATAGCCTGTATATAGCCTCCACATTGACTCTGTACCGGTACCCCTGTATATAGCCTCCACATTGACTCTGTACCGGTACCCTGTATATAGCCTCCACATTGACTCTGTACCGGTACCCCCTGTATATAGCCTCCACATTGACTCTGTACCGGTACCCCTGTATATAGCCTCCACATTGACTCTGTACCGTACCCCTGTATATAGCCTCCACATTGACTCTGTACCGGTACCCCTGTATATAGCCTCCACATTGACTCTGTACCGGTACCCCTGTATATAGCCTCCACATTGACTCTGTACCGGCCTCCAACCTGTACCTGTATATAGCCTCCACATTGACTCTGTACCGGTACCCCTGTATATAGCCTCCACATTGACTCTGTACCGGTACCCTGTATATAGCCTCCACATTGACTCTGTACCGGTACCCCTGTATATAGCCTCCACATTGACTCTGTACCGGTACCCCTGTATATAGCCTCCACATTGACTCTGTACCGGTACCTGCTGTATATAGCCTCCACATTGACTCTGTACCGGTACCCCCTGTATATAGCCTCCACATTGACTCTGTACCGGTACCCCTGTATATAGCCTCCACATTGACTCTGTACCGGTACCCCCTGTATATAGCCTCCACATTGACTCTGTACCGGTACCCCTGTATATAGCCTCCACATTGACTCTGTACCGTACCCCCTGTATATAGCCTCCACATTGACTCTGTACCGGTACCCTGTATATAGCCTCCACATTGACTCTGTACCGGACCCCTGTATATAGCCTCCACATTGACTCTGTACCGGTACCCCTGTATATAGCCTCCACATTGACTCTGTACCGGTAACCCTGTATATAGCCTCCACATTGACTCTGTACCGTACCCCTGTATATAGCCTCCACATTGACTCTGTACCGGTACCCCTGTATATAGCCTCCACATTGACTCTGTACCGGTACCCCCTGTATATAGCCTCCACATTGACTCTGTACCGGTACCCTGCTATAGCCTCCATATAGCCTCCACATTGACTTGACTGTACCGGTACCCTGCTGTATATAGCCTCCACATTGACTCTGTACCGGTACCCCTGTATATAGCCTCCACATTGACTCTGTACCGTACCCCTGTATATAGCCTCCACATTGACTCTGTACCGTATATATAGCCTCCACATTGACTCTGTACCGGTACCCCTGCTGTATATAGCCTCCACATTGACTCTGTACCGGTACCCCTGTATATAGCCTCCACATTGACTCTGTACCGGTACCCCTGTATATAGCCTCCACATACTCTGTACCGTACCCCTGTATATAGCCTCCACATTGACTCTGTACCGGTATAGCCCTCCACATTGACTCTGTACCGTACCCTGCTGTATATAGCCTCCACATTGACTCTGTACCGGTACCCTGTATATAGCCTCCACATTGACTCTGTACCGGTACCCCTGTATATAGCCTCCACATTGACTCTGTACCGTACCCCCTGTATATAGCCTCCACATTGACTCTGTACCGGTACCCCTGTATATAGCCTCCACATTGACTCTGTACCGGTACCTGCTGTATATAGCCTCCACATTGACTCTGTACCGTACCCCTGTATATAGCCTCCACATTGACTCTGTACCGGTACCCCTGTATAGCCTCCACATTGACTCTGTACCGGTACCCCTGTATATAGCCTCCACATTGACTCTGTACCGTACCCCTGTATATAGCCTCCACATTGACTCTGTACCGGTACCCTGTATATAGCCTCCACATTGACTCTGTACCGGTACCCCCTGTATATAGCCTCCACATTGACTCTGTACCGGTACCCTGATATAGCCTCCACATTGACTCTGTACCGGTACCTGCTGTATATAGCCTCCACATTGACTCTGTACCGGTACCCCTGTATATAGCCTCCACATTGACTCTGTACCGGTACCCCTGTATATAGCCTCCACATTGACTCTGTACCGGTACCCCTGTATATAGCCTCCACATTGACTCTGTACCGGTACCCCTGTATATAGCCTCCACATTGACTCTGTACCGGTACCCCTGTATATAGCCTCCACATTGACTCTGTACCGGTACTCTGTATATAGCCTCCACATTGACTCTGTACCGTACCCCTGTATAGCCTCCACATTGACTCTGTACCGGTACCCCTGTATATAGCCTCCACATTGACTCTGTACCGGTACCCCTGTATATAGCCTCCACATTGACTCTGTACCGGTACCCCCTGTATATAGCCTCCACATTGACTCTGTACCGGTACCCCCTGTATATAGCCTCCACATTGACTCTGTACCGGTACCCCCTGTATATAGCCTCCACATTGACTCTGTACCGGTACCCTGTATATAGCCTCCACATTGACTCTGTACCGGTACCCTGTATATAGCCTCCACATTGACTCTGTACCGGTACCCTGTATATAGCCTCCACATTGACTCTGTACCGTACCCCTGTATATAGCCTCCACATTGACTCTGTACCGGTACCCCTGTATATAGCCTCCACATTGACTCTGTACCCCTGTATAGCCCCCTGTACTGTATATAGCCTCCACATTGACTCTGTACCGGTACCCCTGTATATAGCCTCCACATTGACTCTGTACCGGTACCTGCTGTATATAGCCTCCACATTGACTCTGTACCGGTACCCCCTGTATATAGCCTCCACATTGACTCTGTACTGTACCCTGCCTCCACATTGACTCTGTACTGGTACCCCTGTATATAGCCTCCACATTGACTCTGTACCGGTACCCCTGTATATAGCCTCCACATTGACTCTGTACCGGTACCCCTGTATATAGCCTCCACATTGACTCTGTACCGGTACCCTGTATATAGCCTCCACATTGACTCTGTACCGGTACCCTGTATATAGCCTCCACATTGACTCTGTACCGGTACCCTGTATATAGCCTCCACATTGACTCTGTACCGGTACCCCTGTATATAGCCTCCACATTGACTCTGTACCGGTACCCCTGTATATAGCCTCCACATTGACTCTGTACCGGTACCCCTGTATATAGCCTCCACATTGACTCTGTACCGGTACCCCTGTATATAGCCTCCACATTGACTCTGTACCGCCTCCACCTGTACCGGTACCTGTATATAGCCTCCACATTGACTCTGTACCGGTACCCCTGTATATAGCCTCCACATTGACTCTGTACCGGTACCCCCTGTATATAGCCTCCACATTGACTCTGTACCGGTACCCCCTGTATATAGCCTCCACATTGACTCTGTACCGGTACCCCTGTATATAGCCTCCACATTGACTCTGTACCGGTACCCCTGTATATAGCCTCCACATTGACTCTGTACCGTACCCCTGTATATAGCCCCATTGACTCTGTACCGGTACCCCCTGTATATAGCCTCCACATTGACTCTGTACCGTACCCCTGTATATAGCCTCCACATTGACTCTGTACCGGTACCCTGTATATAGCCTCCACATTGACTCTGTACCGGTACCCCTGTATATAGCCTCCACATTGACTCTGTACCGGTACCCTGTATATAGCCTCCACATTGACTCTGTACCGGTACCCTTGACTGTATATAGCTCCACATTGACTCTGTACTGTACCGGTACCCCTGTATATAGCCTCCACATTGACTCTGTACCGGTACCCCTGTATATAGCCTCCACATTGACTCTGTACCGGTACCCCTGTATATAGCCTCCACATTGACTCTGTACCGTACCCCTGTATATAGCCTCCACATTGACTCTGTACCGTACCCCCTGTATATAGCCTCCACATTGACTCTGTACCGGTACCCCTGTATATAGCCTCCACATTGACTCTGTACCGGTACCCCTGTATATAGCCCTCCACATTGACTCTGTACCGGTAACCCCTGTATATAGCCTCCACATTGACTCTGTACCGGTACCCTGTATATAGCCTCCACATTGACTCTGTACCGGTACCCCTGTATATAGCCTCCACATTGACTCTGTACCGTACCCCTGTATATAGCCTCCACATTGACTCTGTACCGGTAGCCCCACATGTACTATATAGCCTCCACATTGACTCTGTACCGGTACCCCTGTATATAGCCTCCACATTGACTCTGTACCGTACACCCTGTATATAGCCTCCACATTGACTCTGTACCGGTACCCCTGTATATAGCCTCCACATTGACTCTGTACCGGTACCCCTGTATATAGCCTCCACATTGACTCTGTACCGGTACCCCTGTATATAGCCTCCACATTGACTCTGTACCGGTACCCCTGTATATAGCCTCCACATTGACTCTGTACCGGTACCCCTGTATATAGCCTCCACATTGACTCTGTACCGTACCCCTGTATATAGCCTCCACATTGACTCTGTACCGGTACCCCCTGTATATAGCCTCCACATTGATATAGCCTCCACATTGACTCTGTACCGGTACCCTGTATATAGCCTCCACATTGACTCTGTACCGGTACCTGCTGTATATAGCCTCCACATTGACTCTGTACCGGTACCCCTGTATATAGCCTCCACATTGACTCTGTACCGGTACCCCTGTATATAGCCTCCACATTGACTCTGTACCGGTACCCCTGTATATAGCCTCCACATTGACTCTGTACCCCTGTATATAGCCTCCACATTGACTCTGTACCGTATATAGCCTCCACATTGACTCTGTACCGGTACCCCTGTATATAGCCTCCACATTGACTCTGTACCGGTACCTGTACCTGTATATAGCCTCCACATTGACTCTGTACCGGTACCCCCTGTATATAGCCTCCACATTGACTCTGTACCGGTACCCCTGTATATAGCCTCCACATTGACTCTGTACCGGTACCCTGTATATAGCCTCCACATTGACTCTGTACCGGTACCCCTGTATATAGCCTCCACATTGACTCTGTACCGGTACCCCTGTATATAGCCTCCACATTGACTCTGTACCGGTACCCCTGTATATAGCCTCCACATTGACTCTGTACCGTACCCCCTGTATATAGCCTCCACATTGACTCTGTACCGGTAACCCTGTATATAGCCTCCACATTGACTCTGTACCGGTAACCCTGTATATAGCCTCCACATTGACTCTGTACCGGTACCCTGTATATAGCCTCCACATTGACTCTGTACCGTAACCCTGTATATAGCCTCCACATTGACTCTGTACCGGTACCCCTGTATATAGCCTCCACATTGACTCTGTACCGTAAACCCCTGTATATAGCCTCCACATTGACTCTGTACCGGTACCCCCTGTGTATATAGCCTCCACATTGACTCTGTACCGGTACTCTGTATATAGCCTCCACATTGACACATTGACTCTGTACATTGACTCTGTACCGTACCCCTGTATATAGCCTCCACATTGACTCTGTACCGGTACCCCTGTATATAGCCTCCACATTGACTCTACCGGTACCCCTGTATATAGCCTCCACATTGACTCTGTACCGGTACCCCTGTATATAGCCTCCACATTGACTCTGTACCGGTACCCCTGTATATAGCCTCCACATTGACTCTGTACCGTACCTCCTGTATATAGCCTCCACATTGACTCTGTACCGGTACCCCTGTATATAGCCTCCACATTGACTCTGTACCGGTACCCTGCTGTATATAGCCTCCACATTGACTCTGTACCGGTACCCCTGTATATAGCCTCCACATTGACTCTGTACCGGTACCCCCTGTATATAGCCTCCACATTGACTCTGTACCGGTACCCCTGTATATAGCCTCCACATTGACTCTGTACCCCTGTATATAGCCTCCACATTGACTCTGTACCCCTGTATATAGCCTCCACATTGACTCTGTACCGGTACCCCTGTATATAGCCTCCACATTGACTCTGTACCGGTACCCTGTATATAGCCTCCACATTGACTCTGTACCGGTACCCCTGTATATAGCCTCCACATTGACTCTGTACCGGTACCCCTGCTGTATATAGCCTCCACATTGACTCTGTACCGGTACCCCTGTATATAGCCTCCACATTGACTCTGTACCGGTACCCCTGTATATAGCCTCCACATTGACTCTGTACCGTATATAGCCTCCACATTGACTCTGTACCGGTATATAGCCTCCACATTGACTCTGTACCGGTACCCCTGTATATAGCCTCCACATTGACTCTGTACCGTACCCTGTGTATATAGCCTCCACATTGACTCTGTACCGGTACCCCTGTATATAGCCTCCACATTGACTCTGTACCGGTACCCCTGTATATAGCCTCCACATTGACTCTGTACCGGTACCCCTGTATATAGCCTCCACATTGACTCTGTACCGGTACCCCTGTATATAGCCTCCACATTGACTCTGTACCGGTACCCCTGTATATAGCCTCCACATTGACTCTGTACCGGTACCCCCTGTATATAGCCTCCACATTGACTCTGTACCGGGTACTGCTGTATAGCCTCCACATTGACTCTGTACCGGTACCCCTGTATATAGCCTCCACATTGACTCTGTACCAGTACCCCTGTATATAGCCTCCACATTGACTCTGTACCGGTACCCCTGTATATAGCCTCCACATTGACTCTGTACCGTACCCCTGTATATAGCCTCCACATTGACTCTGTACCGGTACCCCTGTATATAGCCTCCACATTGACTCTGTACCGGTACCTCCTGTATATAGCCTCCACATTGACTCTGTACCGGTACCCTGTATATAGCCTCCACATTGACTCTGTACCGGTACCCTGTATATAGCCTCCACATTGACTCTGTACCGGTACCCCCTGTATATAGCCTCCACATTGACTCTGTACCGGTACCCCTGTATATAGCCTCCACATTGACTCTGTACCGGTACCCCTGTATATAGCCTCCACATTGACTCTGTACCGGTACCCCTGTATATAGCCTCCACATTGACTCTGTACCGGTACCCCTGTATATAGCCTCCACATTGACTCTGTACCGGTACCCTGTATATAGCCTCCACATTGACTCTGTACCGGTACCCCTGTATATAGCCTCCACATTGACTCTGTACCGGTACCCCTGTATATAGCCTCCACATTGACTCTGTACCCTGTATATAGCCTCCACATTGACTCTGTACCGTAACATATATAGCCTCCACATTGACTCTGTACCGTAATACCCTGTATATAGCCTCCACATTGACTCTGTACCGGTACCCTGTATATAGCCTCCACATTGACTCTGTACCGGTACCCCTGTATATAGCCTCCACATTGACTCTGTACCGGTACCCCTGTATATAGCCTCCACATTGACTCTGTACCGGTACCCCTGTATATAGCCTCCACATTGACTCTGTACCGGTACCCCTGTATATAGCCTCCACATTGACTCTGTACCGGTACCCCTGTATATAGCCTCCACATTGACTCTGTACCGGTACCCCCTGTATATAGCCTCCACATTGACTCTGTACCGGTACCCCTGTATATAGCCTCCACATTGACTCTGTACCGTACCTGTATATAGCCTCCACATTGACTCTGTACCATTATAGCCTCCACATTGACTCTGTACCGGTACCTGCTGTATATAGCCTCCACATTGACTCTGTACCGGTAATCCCTGTATATAGCCTCCACATTGACTCTGTACCGGTACCCCCTGTATATAGCCTCCACATTGACTCTGTACCGGTACCCCTGTATATAGCCTCCACATTGACTCTGTACCGGTACCCCTGTATATAGCCTCCACATTGACTCTGTACCGGTACCCTGTATATAGCCTCCACATTGACTCTGTACCGGTACCCCTGTATATAGCCTCCACATTGACTCTGTACCGGTACCCCTGTATATAGCCTCCACATTGACTCTGTACCGGTACCCCCTGTATATAGCCTCCACATTGACTCTGTACCGTACCCCTGTATATAGCCTCCACATTGACTCTGTACCGGTACCTCCTGTATATAGCCTCCACATTGACTCTGTACCGGTACCCCTGTATATAGCCTCCACATTGACTCTGTACCGGTAACCCCTGTATATAGCCTCCACATTGACTCTGTACCGGTACCCCTGTATATAGCCTCCACATTGACTCTGTACCGTACCCCCTGTATATAGCCTCCACATTGACTCTGTACCGGTACCCCTGTATATAGCCTCCACATTGACTCTGTACCGGTACCCCTGTATATAGCCTCCACATTGACTCTGTACCGGTAACCCCTGTATATAGCCTCCACATTGACTCTGTACCGGTACCTGCTGTATATAGCCTCCACATTGACTCTGTACCGTAATCCCTGTATATAGCCTCCACATTGACTCTGTACCGGTAACCCTGTATATAGCCTCCACATTGACTCTGTACCGTACCCCTGTATATAGCCTCCACATTGACTCTGTATATAGCCTCCATATAGACTCTTGACTCTGTACCGGTACCCTGTATATAGCCTCCACATTGACTCTGTACCGGTACCCCTGTATATAGCCTCCACATTGACTCTGTACCGTACCCCTGTATATAGCCTCCACATTGACTCTGTACCGGTACCCTGTATATAGCCTCCACATTGACTCTGTACCGGTACCCCTGTATAGCCTCCACATTGACTCTGTACCGGTACCCCTGTATATAGCCTCCACATTGACTCTGTACCGGTACCCCTGTATATAGCCTCCACATTGACTCTGTACCGGTACCCCTGTATATAGCCTCCACATTGACTCTGTACCGGTACCCCTGTATATAGCCTCCACATTGACTCTGTACCGTACCCCTGTATATAGCCTCCACATTGACTCTGTACCGGTACCCCTGTATATAGCCTCCACATTGACTCTGTACCGGTACCCCTGTATATAGCCTCCACATTGACTCTGTACCGGTACCCCTGTATATAGCCTCCACATTGACTCTGTACCGGTACCCCTGTATATAGCCTCCACATTGACTCTGTACCGGTACCCCTGTATATAGCCTCCACATTGACTCTGTACCGTACCCTGTATATAGCCTCCACATTGACTCTGTACCGGTACCCCTGTATATAGCCTCCACATTGACTCTGTACCGGTACCCCTGTATATAGCCTCCACATTGACTCTGTACCGGTACCTGCTGTATATAGCCTCCACATTGACTCTGTACCGGTACCCTGTATATAGCCTCCACATTGACTCTGTACCGGTACCCCTGTATATAGCCTCCACATTGACTCTGTACCGGTACCCCTGTATATAGCCTCCACATTGACTCTGTACCGGTACCCTGTATATAGCCTCCACATTGACTCTGTACCGTACCTGCTGTATATAGCCTCCACATTGACTCTGTACCGGTACCCCTGTATATAGCCTCCACATTGACTCTGTACCGGTACCCCTGTATATAGCCTCCACATTGACTCTGTACCGGTATAGCCTCCACATTGACTCTGTACCGGTACCCCTGTATATAGCCTCCACATTGACTCTGTACCGGTACCCTGTATATAGCCTCCACATTGACTCTGTACCGGTACCCCCTGTATATAGCCTCCACATTGACTCTGTACCGGTACCCCTGTATATAGCCTCCACATTGACTCTGTACCGGTACCCCCTGTATATAGCCTCCACATTGACTCTGTACCGGTACCCCTGTATATAGCCTCCACATTGACTCTGTACCGGTACCCCTGTATATAGCCTCCACATTGACTCTGTACCGTACCCCTGTATATAGCCTCCACATTGACTCTGTACCGGTACCCCTGTATATAGCCTCCACATTGACTCTGTACCGGTACCCCTGTATATAGCCTCCACATTGACTCTGTACCGGTACCCCTGTATATAGCCTCCACATTGACTCTGTACCGGTACCCCTGTATATAGCCTCCACATTGACTCTGTACCGTACCTGTATATAGCCTCCACATTGACTCTGTACCGGTACCCCTGTATATAGCCTCCACATTGACTCTGTACCGGTACCCTGTATATAGCCTCCACATTGACTCTGTACCGGTAACCCCCTGTATATAGCCTCCACATTGACTCTGTACCGGTACCCTGTATATAGCCTCCACATTGACTCTGTACCGGTACCCCTGTATATAGCCTCCACATTGACTCTGTCCGGTACCCCTGTATATAGCCTCCACATTGACTCTGTACCGGTACCCCTGTATATAGCCTCCACATTGACTCTGTACCGGTACCCCTGTATATAGCCTCCACATTGACTCTGTACCGGTACCCCTGTATATAGCCTCCACATTGACTCTGTACCGGTACCCCCTGTATATAGCCTCCACATTGACTCTGTACCGGTACCCTGTATATAGCCTCCACATTGACTCTGTAGCCTCCACCCTGTATATAGCCTCCACATTGACTCTGTACCGTAACCTGCTGTATATAGCCTCCACATTGACTCTGTACCGGTACCCCTGTATATAGCCTCCACATTGACTCTGTACCGGTACCCCTGTATATAGCCTCCACATTGACTCTGTACCGGTACCTGTATATAGCCTCCACATTGACTCTGTACCGGTACCCCTGTATATAGCCTCCACATTGACTCTGTACCGGTACCCTGTATATAGCCTCCACATTGACTCTGTACCGGTACCCCTGTATATAGCCTCCACATTGACTCTGTACCGGTACCCCTGTATATAGCCTCCACATTGACTCTGTACCACATGACCCCTGTGTATAGCCTCCACATTGACTCTGTACCGGTACCCTGTATATAGCCTCCACATTGACTCTGTACCGGTACCCCTGTATATAGCCCACATCCACATTGACTCTGTATAGCCGGACTCTGTACTACTGTATATAGCCTCCACATTGACTCTGTACCGGTACCTGCTGTATATAGCCTCCACATTGACTCTGTACCGGAACCCTGTATATAGCCTCCACATTGACTCTGTACCGGTACCCCTGTATATAGCCTCCACATTGACTCTGTACCGGTACCCTGTATATAGCCTCCACATTGACTCTGTACCGGTACCCCTGTATATAGCCTCCACATTGACTCTGTACCGGTACCCCCTGTATATAGCCTCCACATTGACTCTGTACCGGTACCCCTGTATATAGCCTCCACATTGACTCTGTACCGGTACCCCTGTATATAGCCTCCACATTGACTCTGTACCGGTACCCCTGTATATAGCCTCCACATTGACTCTGTACCGGAACCTGCTGTATATAGCCTCCACATTGACTCTGTACCGGTACCCCTGTATATAGCCTCCACATTGACTCTGTACCGGTAACCCCTGTATATAGCCTCCACATTGACTCTGTACCGGAACCCCTGTATATAGCCTCCACATTGACTCTGTACCGGTACCCTGTATATAGCCTCCACATTGACTCTGTACCGGAACCTGCTGTATATAGCCTCCACATTGACTCTGTACCGGAACCTGCTGTATATAGCCTCCACATTGACTCTGTACCGGTAACCTGCTGTATATAGCCTCCACATTGACTCTGTACCGGTAACCCCTGTATATAGCCTCCACATTGACTCTGTACCGGTATCTGCTGTATATAGCCTCCACATTGACTCTGTACCGGAATAGCTCCTTGACTCTGTATATAGCCTCCACATTGACTCTGTACCGGTACCTGCTGTATATAGCCTCCACATTGACTCTGTACCGGTACCTGCTGTATATAGCCTCCACATTGACTCTGTACCGGAACTCTGCTGCATATAGCCTCCACATTGACTCTGTACCGGTACCCCTGTATATAGCCTCCACATTGACTCTGTACCGGAACCTGCTGTATATAGCCTCCACATTGACTCTGTACCGGTGTAGCCTCCACATTGACTCTGTACCGTGTATATAGCCTCCACATTGACTCTGTACCGGTACCTGCTGTATATAGCCTCCACATTGACTCTGTACCGGAACCTGCTGTATATAGCCTCCACATTGACTCTGTACCGGTACCCCTGTATATAGCCTCCACATTGACTCTGTACCGGAATCCCTGTATATAGCCTCCACATTGACTCTGTTCCGGAACCTGCTGTATATAGCCTCCATATTGACTCTGTACCGGAACCTGCTGTATATAGCCTCCATATTGACTCTGTACCGGAACCTGCTGCATATAGCCTCCATATTGACTCTGTGCCGGAACCTGCTGTATATAGCCTCCATATAGACTCTGTTCCGGAACCTGCTGTATATAGCCTCCATATAGACTCTGTTCCGGAACCTGCTGCATATAGCCTCCATATTGACTCTGTACCGGAATCTGCTGCATATAGCCTCCATATTGACTCTGTACCGGAATCTGCTGCATATAGCCTCCATATTGACTCTGTACCGGAATCTGCTGCATATAGCCTCCAGGAATCTGCTGTATATAGCCTCCATATTGACTCTGTACCGGAATCTGCTGTATATAGCCTCCATATTGACTCTGTACCGGAATCTGCTGTATATAGCCTCCATATTGACTCTGTACCGGAATCTGCTGTATATAGCCTCCATATTGACTCTGTACCGCAATCTGCTGTATATAGCCTCCATATTGACTCTGTACCGGAATCTGCTGTATATAGCCTCCATATAGACTCTGTACCGGAATCTGCTGTATATAGCCTCCATATTGACTCTGTACCGGAACCTGCTGTATATAGCCTCCATATTGACTCTGTACCGGAACCTGCTGTATATAGCCTCCATATTGACTCTGTACCGGAATCTGCTGTATATAGCCTCCATATAGACTCTGTACCGGAATCTGCTGCATATAGCCTCCTTATTGACTCTGTACCTGAATCTGCTGTATATAGCCTCCATATTGACTCTCTACCGGAATCTGCTGTATATAGCCTCCATATTGACTGTACCGGAATCTGCTGTATATAGCCTCCATATAGACTCTGTACCGGAATCTGATGTATATAGCCTCCATATTGACTCTGTACCGGAACCTGCTGTAAATTGCCTTGCTACTGTAATTTTACTGTTGCTCCTTAATTATTATTATTTAAAAATATATATTCTTGAAACTGCATTGTTGGTTAAAATGGCTTGTGAGTAACTATGTCTACACCTGTTGTATTCGGCGCATGCGACAAATACAATTTCATTTTATTATATCTTATTTTAGAGGCTGCTGCCCTATATAGATAGACATGGAATCACTGGCCATGTTAATAATGGAACACTAGTCACTTAAATAATGTTTACATACTGCTTGTACTGCTCACATCTATTTACTGTATTCTATTCTACTGTAATTTAGTCAATGCCACTCCGACATTGCTCGTCCTAATATTTATATATTTCTTAATTCCATTATTTTACTTTTAGATTTGTGTGTATTGTTGTGAATTGTTAGATACTACTGCACTGTTGGAGCTAGGAACACAAGCATTTCACTACACCCGCAATAACATCTGTTAATATGTGTATGTGACCAATAACATTTGATTTGATTTGAAAGGTGTGCGTAGGAAAGGCATACATTTCCAAAATATCGGAATCGGCCCCTTGGAGAGTAGGCTATACTAGCCGGTGGGGTGTGAACAATGTTGTTAAATCTGCCTTCCACCCCTAGCTGTGTGTTTGGTCTGGCCCGGGTGTGGAAGAAGTAGGGGAGAGAAATGGAGGGAGGGGGAGCGAGAGAGCGGGGGAAATAGAGGGGGGCAGGATACAGGAAGTGCAGCTGGCAGCAGAATGCGGGGGAGGATGGAGGATGTGTGTGTGTGTGTGTGTGTGTGTGTGTGTGTGTGGGGGGGGGGGGGTGAAGTATTAGGGTGTTATATATAGAACAGACATTAGAACAGAACACCTCACACATCCGCCTGGCTCACATCTGGCCAACAGGCAGCACCAGGAAAAGGGAGAGATTGAGAGGAGGGAGAGAGCGAGGGGTTGTGTACCTCTGGCAGTTACATGACATTTCGGTAGCACAGCTAATTGGATTAATAAAGGAAGCAGAGTGAAATAAAACTTTAGGAAAAATCTGTATTATCAGGATAACTAACTATCAATTATTGGAGGGTTTTTTATGAGCCAGTTTCAGGGTTTCCATCTCACCTGCACAGCATTTATTCCTGTGTCCATTTGATGAACAGACAATGTCTCAATAAAATATAGGTAACAACTGAAAGTCTGCATACTGCTTCATAACTTGTTATACACATGCATACGTTTTTATGATGTCTTACTATCAGGCTTTTAATACAGTTGTCACCTACATATTCACTTTTAGATGAGTGCATAATACAACAGCAGAATGAACTGAAATGTGAGGAGAGGAGAGAAAAGGTGAACAGAGAGGATACATGTTTTTAGACAGGAGGGAGGAAGTACAGTGGAGAAAAAAAGGAGGAATGCGGTGGAGGAATGTGTGAGGAGAGAAGAGATGGAGAAGAGAGAGGTAGATTGAGGGAATGATAAGGGGCATAGGGGGAGCAGAAGGGCCGGGTGAGGGAAAGAATGTGGGGATCTTAGGGAAAGGTGGAAGTAGTGGAGAATAGGAGGGGATTAGAGGTGTGGAATGTGACATCCGGCCCATTGATTGTACTGCTTATGTTTCCGGCAGCAATCTGATCTGAAGCTGTCCTCTCTAAAGTAAACAGAACACACAGGGCAAGCAGGGGGGACACTAGAAACAGACCATAACACACAGGGTAAGCAGGGGGGACACTAGAAACAGACCAGAACACACAGGGTAGACAGGGGGAACACTAGAAACAGACCAGAACATACAGGGTAGTCTGGGGGGACACTAGAAACAGACTAGAATATATAGGCTAGGCAGGGGGAACACTAGAAACAGCCCAGAACACACAGGGTAGACAGGGAAAACACTAGAAACAGACCAGTGGGCACACAATGGTTGAATCAACTTTGTTTCCATGTCATTTCAATTGAATTAAGTTGGAATAGAGGTTGAATTGATGTCTGTACCCAGTGGGACAGGGCAGGCAGGGGGAACACTAGAAACAGACGGGGGATAGCAGAGACACAATATTTACACTCCTAAATGCACGTATACACACTACCTTACACATAACAACACACTCCGTTACACACATCAAACGTCTCTACTTCTCCAAATCTATAACCCCAACGCAAACACACTTTCATTCTCACTATAACACACTCCGTTACACACATCAAACGTCTCTACTTCTCCAAATCTATAACCCCAACGCAAACACACTCTCATTCTCACTATAATACACTCTTTCACTCAAACATACGCACATATTCAAGCATACAGTTGAAAACACACACAAAGAAACGGAAGTCTCTCCAGACCAACAGTGTGCATCTCTCTGGTTTTTATTCATTAGGAAGAATTCTGTCTGGAATTACAAAATGCACGGGTAGAAATAGCGGTGAGATTGGTTGAGAGTTGAGAGTGTGAGAGATAAGAGTGAGAGAGACAAGAGTGAGAGAGAAATAGAGAGGGAGTGAGTGAGAGATAAAAGATCCCACAGCCAGAGTTTTAAGGGTTACATCATCAGATTTGGCTGGCTCCTGGCCCCACCCAAAAGTAGGCAGGGATATCCCCATCTCTTTTCATTTGATTCTCTTCTTTAAAACAGGACTTCTCTTTTTTTGTAGTGTCCTGAACATGGTTGTGTAGTGTCTCACCTCCATGTTTACATTTAACAGCTGGCAACATAATTAAACAAACCAACTTTGATTCTCACCAAAGTCATCATGTCGCTCTTTTGACATTTTTTTTTTTATCGATTTTTTAAACCTTTTTTGTTCTCAAAAATAGAAGGAAAAAAGAACATGTTGCTTAGTAAAAACATCTATCTATATTCATATATTTTTTTATCTGAATTCATATTCTTATTTTTTGATTCCTGAAGATGACTGTTCACCCACGGTGTGGCATGCACATAGCACATGCAGTTCTGGAAGTAGATATTTTCCCTTTTTTTGGTATTTTTTTGGTACTTAAAATGCTTTTATTTCTATGTTTTCCATAGCAGCTCATACATTGCTTTTTGAAGTAACAGTGGGGTTATTTAGAATATGTGTTGTTAGTGGATGGTTGGTCAGTACAGGACACAATGATTGACAGTGAATGTTAGGGCCTCTCATAGTTTCAATTGTTGGGTGATTGACATCTTATTTCATCTTGCACACAGACACACAAACATTCTGACACTCGCTCACAAACACAGGCTAACTCACACACACAAACACACACACACACACACACACACACACACACACACACACACACACACACACACACACACACACACACACACACACACACACACACACACACACACACACACACACCAACTCAAATCTCATCACAAAATATTCAAAGCAAATAAACAAATGAAATGAAATATCCAACGAAAACAGCTAGCTATTGATGTACACACACATTGAATGTACACACACATTCTGCTATAAAAGAACGCATTCATACACAGACACACATGCAAACACACACACGCCATACGCACGTACACACATACTTGCTACAGCCAGGAGCTACATACTGAGAGTGTATCTGTGTATTCCTATCTTATCAGTGTTGTGATGTGACTTATACACGTCTATGACATTCCTACGTTAGATGAATACTGTAAAGGCAATGTGCCTGTGCACTTCCTGGTCAAAGTGTGGTACATAGAATCATGGGATATGTCTTTACAGTACATCAGAATCCAGATTTGTGCAGATCTAACTGCGCTATATCTATGGCAGCCATGAACAAACACTGTTACCTGACGCTAATGGTTTTGACATGGGGTGTAATAATAAGAATAATAATGACATAATTCTAATAAATGAATGGTTCACTATGGCAATCCTCAAAGTCCGGCAACTGTGAGAGAGACACTGTACGGGACAGTGGTGGGTATTAGGATGGATGTTAGGTTGAGGCGCACAAAGACACACAAAAAGAGAATAGGGTGAAACAGGACACAGAGGTTTGGCAGAAAAGACCCAGTCATTGTTTCTCCCATGCATTTTCATTGGCTGTGATACATGTCCTGTGCATTTGTGATTGGCTGTGTTACATGTCCTGAACACAAAGGAGGTGATCCACCAGTGACAGACAACACTTAAACCTTATGCTCCCAGTTTAAAGACAGATACAAAAACATTGGAATCCGACAGTCAAAATAGAAGGGGTGATACAATGATACAATAGGACAGGGATGCAATGTATTGCATACAGTGCCACCTAGAGGGCCAAACTGGCAGAGGAGCTCTGTCTCATTACTGCTTTATCTGGTCTACTTTAGTCTGTAGACCCCGTTACCTAAGCAAGACCATTTAGCTGCCCTATATTTACCCAAATGATTCATATATGTAAACAACTGTCCAATGCATGTCAGGTCAGATACATGATTTCCGGTATGACATTTCATTTTTTTTTTTACGTTCCTTTTAAGTTCCTTTTCCCTTCCCCACCGTATTACACTGTATCAGAGTCATTCCTATGATTACTCCTGTTCCCACAATGCACCTCTCTGACAAAGCTCCGCCCACCAGCCGGACCAGTGGACCACCAACCAGACAGAACGTCTCACTAAACAAAGATGGTGACGCGCTGAGCACAACCGACTCGAAAGTAACAAACACAAATACAAGAATAAAATAATTCTGTCTCACAAGCATGAACATCGTCATCATCATCATCACCATTATTATCATCGTTATTATTATCATCATCATTATTATCATAATCATCAATAGTATTGTTATCAGCATCTATAGAACCATTATCACTATTAATAACAAATAAACGAAAGGTGAAGAGGTTCCCTCCTTTCATCGTCCTTTCTTTCTCTCTCTCTCTTTTCATCGCTCTTTCAAACACAAACCCTGGAAGACTAGAGACACATCTCTGGTTTGAACGAGGCTATGCATCAGCAGATGGAGAGCCAATAAGGACCATGGAGCTTGTAACTTCCTCCCCCAGTTTCAACTCCCTTTTAATATGAACCAATAATATGTGGGGTCTGCGTTTTCATACTTTCCTGCCTTCTTTCCTCTCATGAAATAAAACTAGGCCTTGTAACAAAATATCTACTTCCTTGAAAATGATTGTGCAATCTCAGCCACATCAACAGTTATAACTTGTTATAGCATTTCAATAAGAACAAAGTGGGAAATAGATCATCCTTTCCCTCCGCATAAAAAAGGCTTGGACCTTGTGCTTCTCTTCCTCATCGCCTCATCTCTCCATCCATCCTAACTATCCTGATTATACCTCCAGCACAGGAAGAGAGAGAGAGAGAGAGAGAGAGAGAGGGACGCCTCAGGGAGAAGAGAGAGAAACAAAGGGATTTACAGGAAAAAGAGAGAACCCCACAGACTAATATAGAAAGGACCCAGGGATAGTTTCCCCCACATTACAGTAGTTTCTCTTTGTTATCATTTTTTGTATCAATCATGCAGGATTCCACAGGTTTTTAAACTCTGCAAGTTCCAACGAAGCTGTGCGGGTGCAACAGAAGAATCAAGCTTCAATGTTTCGAAGAAGAAGAAGAAGAAGAAGAGGAAGAGGGAAAAGTAGCAGCCGCAGGAGTAGAAGAAGAAATACTGAAGAAAATGTTTGTTTTTAAGTTTCTTTTCTTTATGTTCACCATCCACTTTTTTATGTTTCTTCTCTACTCGGTTGGGGCGGAATCTTTTTTGGGGGGTTGGGGGGTTGGAATGGATAGATTCCACCTACATTACCCCCTCTCTCGTTCAGAGTTAGGGTGTGTGTCCTGGTGTCCCCCCCACTCCCCCCACCACACTCAGGTGGAAGGCTCATCATCACTGATGTCATTATTAACAGTAAACACAGATGATAAAACTCATCAATATCTCCCCATCATCGGGGTTCGTGGTTGGTTTTTGCAACTAACGCAACTCCACTTAGTTCTCCGCAATGTCATAGTTTCTTGCGTTGATTACGTGATGACATCTTGGTCGTTGTGGCGGTTTTTAATATTGTTTCCAGAGGCGTAGCATCATGATACGTTGAGAAAAGCTTCCGTCCCCGTATCATCCATTTTGAAATCATCCATTTTGAAAAACTCCTTGCATCTGATGAGCTGGGTTCCATTGTTTTTGGAGGAGGAATTGGTTTGTACTCCATACCCTGTTCACTAATTTCCACTCATCCTTCAGTGGTCCTCCTCCTCATCCCTTTATTCTAACTACCCCTTCCTCACTCCCTCCATCCCCGGGAAACACTGAGCAGCAGAAGAAATGAAAATAAAAACAAATGGAAATAAGGAAAGAAAGAATCATGCCTTGGTTTCCCCTGTCTCATGGTGATCAGTGCTCTGGCTGTGTGTTTTCCTGGGCTGGGAGGTAGGGACTGATAACTCAGACAGTGTGGTTGAGCCCTCCCTCCCTCCCTCCATCCATCCCTCCATAGTCTCCAGAGGCTAGCACCTGTTGTCATCCGTGTTGTTGTAGGGTTCGTGCAGATCTTTAGTGCGGGGCCCTCTAGGCTGGGGAGGGGGGACCTTGTGGGGCCCGGGGTGGGTGGGGCCGTGGTGGTGTTGCGAGGAGGGGGAAGAGGCGCGGTACCCGTTGGGGAGACGTCGAGTGGGGGTGGCTGCTGCCCTTGGGGGTGGGGGTGGTGTTGGGTGGGGGCGCGTGGTGGGAAGTCCTGGGCGAGGTGCGGGAGTGGGGGTTGTTGGGGTGGGGGTTGTTTGGGTGCGGGTTGATAGGGTGCTGCTGCTGTGGGGTTGGGGGATGGTTTAGCACGGGGAGAGTAGGGTGGTTGAGGGGGTGAGGCTTGTGAGGGTTGCCCTGTGTGGGGCTCTGCTCGTAGGGAGGCGGTTTGTGGTGCTCACGGTCGTAATCCTGGTAGTCCTGGTTGTAGAAGCAGCCGTCGCCCTCCAGCGACCCACTCTCTCCTCCTCCTCCTCCCCCATCCCCCCAGCGGGGAGGGGGGTGGCAGACTTGGTTGGGTGAGCCATGGTGGGGCGGGGGAGGTCCCTGGGGGGGCTCAGGGGAGAAGCGGTGAGGGGCGGGGGCGGGATTGCGCCCCAGGGGCTGGGCTCCGGGAGGTGTGGCCATGGCTTTACGGACAACAGGAGAGTAGGTGACGTGTGGGCGGGGTGTTGCCGGGGTCTGAGGGAGTTGCCGACGGCCTCGTCTCGGGGTACTGGTCCCCGAGGTAGAGGGAGCGGGACTTTCGCTCACCGAACTACTGCCCTACACGAACATTGAAGGCAAATAAAAAAAGAACCATAAAATTAACGACGACACGAACAGAGAGAGGGAGGAAGAGAGAGAGGGAGAAAGAGAGAAAGGGAGGAAGAGAGAAAGGGAGGAAGAGGGAGAGGGAGTCAGGGAGGGAGGGAGGGAGGTAAGAAGGAAGAGAGAGAGGGAGGGAAGGAGAAAGAGAGGGAGGGAGGGGAAAGAAAGGGAGAGAGAAAAAGAGAGAAACAGAAAGACAAGGAGAGATAAATAAAGAGAGGGAGAAAGTGAACAACAGACAATAACAACAAGAACAACAACAGCGACGAGAAGAACAAGAAGAAGAACAAGAAGAAGAACAAGAAGAACAAGAAGAACAAGAAGAAGAACAAGAACAAGAAGTAGAAGAACAAGAAGAACAAGAACAAGAAGAAGAAGAAGAAGAAGAAAAAGAAGAGAGCAATCAGGAGAGTGTGAGGGGAAGGAAGGATGCCGGGAAAAATAAGACAAAAAAGAAAGAAAGAGAAGAGATATATAGAAAATGATGGGAGTCAGCATACACCGTAGAAAACAGAGAAAAGCGATGAGTCATGAAGAATAAAGAGAGGACACAAAAACAACAGGAGAAAAGAAAAGAAGAGATCAGATCTGACACAGTAGGCCTCAAAATGGTGATTGTGAAGGTACCCACAATGCACTCTTTCAATGTTGTTGCCTTGTTCAGTCTGTCTCTTATCTGAATCTAGGTTGTTAACCAATCACCTCTGTGTGTAAGTGTGTGTCTAAACTGCTGAATCCTATAAACAACAATAGTTAATGAATAGACAATGTATGGAAGTGTCAAAAAGGGAAACACAAGAGACAGTCAGCCGCCTAAAGATATTTAGGCCAAGGAGATGGGGGAGACACTCAAGGTAGAACTAAAAGGAGAACCTGAGGCTAAAACAGTTAGGAAGGTGGCTCAATGTTGACACACATCATAGATGCCCACCTGTCTGTGTGTCATGCACTCTCTGCCCTCGCTGGGTGACCGTGACCAGCGACGGTCGTGCTCCCTATCCCGGTCGTGGTCTCTGTCTCCTCGGGGCTGTCTGTGACCACCGTGCTCTCCCCCCCGGTCGGCGCGGTCTGGTGTGTAGCGCTCCTTGTCCACAGAGCCGCTGTGATGGTGGTGGTGATGGTGGTGGTGTTTGCGGTCTTTCTGCCGACTGCGGTCTCTGTCGCGGTCACGGTCCTTCTCCTTGGGTGGCAGGTCACCTGACTGAGTGGTGGTGCTCAAGTCTGTGCCCAGTCCTGCTGGAATGGAGGCCAGTTATTGTTGTCATCATGGTATCTCTAGGGTCTTTGTAACCATGACAACATGACAACATCAAACACACTTTTATATAGTAGCAACTCAGGGAACTAAGCACGTTCTTCTCACACACTCTCTGACTCAAACACATTCTGAACCGTTCCTGACCAACGCATGCACACTCATTCTGTCTCTGACCTGTATCTGCGTCTGTATATCGACACAGTGACCGCTCGGAGGCCCGGTGGCTTCGGTCGCGGCGTCGGTGGCTGTGCCTCGGTGCTCCACCCTCCTCGGGGATCACATACTCCATTGCATAATCATCGGCCCCTCCCCTTTCCCTCTGGCCCCTCCCAGATCGACTGTGACCAAGGGAGGAGGCCGAGCGCTTCATAGGACTATTATCTGTTATAGTCTGAGAGAGTGGGATGGAGAAAGAGAGAGAGAGGGATGATGGGAGAGTGGGATGGAGAAAGAGAGAGAGAGGGATGATGGGAGAGTGGGATGGAGAAAGAGAGAGAGAGAGGGATGATGGGAGAGTGGGATGGAGAAAGAGAGAGAGAGGGATGATGGGAGAGTGGGATGGAGAAAGAGAGAGAGAGAGGGATGATGGGAGAGTGGGATGGAGAAAGAGAGAGATGGGAGAGGGGATGATGGGAGAGAGGGATGATGGGAGAGTGGGATGGAGAAAAAGAGAGAGGGAGGATGGGAGAGTGGGATGGAAAAAGAGAGAGAGAGAGAGGGATGATGGGAGAGTGGGATGGAGAAAGAGAGAGAGAGGGATGGTGGGACAGTGGGATGGAAAAAGAGAGAGAGAGAGGGATGATGGGAGAGTGGGATGGAGAAAGAGAGAGAGGGATGATGGGAGAGTGGGATGGAGAAAGAGAGAGAGAGGGATGATGGGAGAGTGGGGTGGAGAGAGAGAGAGAGAGGGATGATGGGAGAGTGGGATGGAGAAAGAGAGAGAGAGAGGGATGATGGGAGAGTGGGATGAGAGAGAGAGAGAGAGGGATGATGGGAGAGTGGGATGGAGAAAGAGAGAGAGAGGGATGATGGGAGAGTGGACAGAGAGGAGAAGAGTAGTCACACAGCAGGTTTCTCAGGTTTACTTTCCTCGTGTCTCCTTTCTATAGTCTCCAGACATAATGGGGAAACGGAGGGACTGTGTGTATATACTGTATAGTTGTTTACCTGACTTTTACTTGTGTGTGCTTCTACATTCCTACCATATACAGTATAGCCTTGTAGAGGTGGGCACCAGGTAACCCATGACAATCCCCCCCCCCCCATACTGTTCCACACACATGCCTGTATTAGTATCATATATACATCATGCTGCCTCAGGCAGAGAGAGAGAAAGAGAGCGAGAGAGAGAGAGAAAAAAAGAGCCAGAGAGAGAAAGAGACAGAGAGAGACATCGAGAGAGATAAAAAGAGAAGAGGACGAAGACAAACAAGAAAGGGAGATGAAAGAGAGGCAATAGGCCATGCCTGACATGCATCCAGGACTTCATCTGGAAAGATAGGTCAGTATCTCCTAATCCCCCCAAAAGACTAACCCACCCCGTCCCCACCCAATTCCTCCCCCAAAATCATAACACAATCCTCTGCCAGCCCCCTCTGCCAGCGTGCACATAGGAGCTGTCCCGAGTCCTCAGCCCCACTCAGGAGCTCTCTTTCTGGGGCACTGGGAGCCGCTCTGACCTCCTAGGGCTGCTGGACACCAGGACAGTGCCTATAATGCTACTGGTACACACCTGCATACTGTATATACCAGGCCTGCTCAGTACTAGTCCGCCAGTGTCTGCTGGTTTCCGATTCTATATTGAACGAAGGGATCATTTGGATGTAGAGTTAAGTCCCCTGGTATTCCAGGTTGAAACCAGAATAGATGATAATGGACTGAAACCAGCAGACAGTGTGTAGCTAGGATACCCTCACACACACAAACACACATGGAGACACACACACACCAAGCACACACCAAGCACAAACAACAAACACACTCACCAAGCATACACACACAGGCAAACACACACATGCATGCACACACGCACAAAATCACTCCAACAAGGGCACACATACTCCTGACATGCATGCATCACCAACACCAACACATCAGCACAGACAAGCACACAGGCAAGTTACACGCAACACACGTGGTACACCCAACACAGAGCAGCAGCAGCAGGAAGAGAGAGAGACAGAGAGAGGGTGCAGAGTTTGCCAATCCCAAATCAACACCTTGACCCCACCCGCTTGGCACAAGGACTAAAGAGGTAAGTAAATTAGCCTTGTTCCAACATCCTGACCTCACATAATCACATTCACCAGGCAAGATGTAAGTAATATGGAAAAAATCCATCTGGCTTATCAGAGGGCAGGGTGGAGCGATTGCCATATTGCTTATATTTTGCATAGACACTGAGTATCCAAAACATTAAGAACACCTGTTCTTTCCATGACATAGACTGACCAGGTGAAAGCTAGGATCCCTTATTGATGTCACTTATTAAATCCACATCAATCAGTGTGCATGAATGGGAGGAAACAGGTTCAAGGATTTTATGCCTTGAGACAATTGAGACATGGATTGTGTATGCGTGCCATTTAGAGGGTGGGTAAGAGAAAGTATTTAAGTGCCTTTGAACGGGGTAAGGTAGTAGGTGCCAGGCGCACCAGTTTGGGTCAAGAACTGGGGGGTACAAAAAAGGGGGTCCAACTCAGAGCCCCACCTGTTTTGAGCCCCATCTATATATATATATTTCAAAAATGTTTGCCTGTTCTGCATGTTCTTTTGGAATTAATACATGTCACATATCAGTTTGCAAACAATGTAAAAAAAATATATTTTATTGATTTAATAAAGCCACATACAAACATGGTCTCTTTTTTGCTTTCTTGAGTAAGGCAGCTCCAAAATGCAGATGTTTCAGCCCAGCTCAGTTCTTTCAGCGGCGGAAAATACAAAGCATAGGGCTTGGCAATCTTCTCTAGTTGCGCTGTGATTGGCTCAGTGTTCTGTCACTCATGGGGACACTACGTCACCGCAAAATCTACAGGAAGACCTAGAAAGTTCAAGCCGCCCTGGGTGCTGCCATAGATTTACATTAGAAGTGCCCATCCAAGAGGCCTCAAGGTCATTGGCCACAGATAAAATGACATCAAATCACGTTATATCTACCGTAGCGTTGAATGGACTGATCATGTCAACATCATGCTTTTAAAGTCTTAGCTAGCAAATTAGACAAGCAGTCATCATCATGAATCACGTCGACAATCTACAGGCAAATCCTTTTCAATCTTTGTCATATGAAGAGAATTTATAGATAAAACGTATCTGTGCTCATTGGCCATTGGACATAAACATTAAGCAACAAGTTGGAAATCGCAAATTCAACAATGAGAGGTTTGGAAGGAATCAGTGGCTAAATATAAATGTTGCAAACCAATGACTATTTTGCTTCCCCTGCCTGCTATTCGGTGGAAAGGGTGTGTGGGCCAAGTCTGGGTTTAAGGGTCTCTTTTCCAAGCTTAAAAGGATAAACATTCACACACAACACCATGGGCCACAAAAGGTTGAATACATTGGCCATGTTGTCAGTCCAGCATGACTTCTGCCGCGTTCAAAACAAAATGTCAGATTTCAGTGAGTTCAAGACAACTGGGAACGAGCTCTGACTGGGAAAATACGTTTTGAACAGTCATCCAACTCGGAATTCCAAGTTGGGAACTCGGGCCTCTTTCTAGAGCTCAGACCTGAAGATCACTGACGTCATGATTCTGCCTTGTTTTTGCGGAAATCCCAGTTGTCTTGAAAGCACCATAAATCTAGAGAAAGCCAGACTTTGATGACAATGTTTCATGACAAAATTTGCCCACAAGAAGGACCGCCGAGCCACCTTCCTGTTCAAGTGAGCACAGCAGAACGGTGAGTCCAAAAATGTATTGTATGCTGCTGCATAAATGATGTAATATGTCAGGGAGATATGTATACTGTAGCTAATGAAGTAATACTAAGTGTATGTTGTGTAGTAAGCTGTTGTGCCTCACTTTAATAATTTTGTCCCTTTCCCTACTGTTCTGACTTGGTGGTGCACATGTAGCCTATAGCTTGTTTTAGAGAAATGTCATCATAATTGTCTCCTTATTTATTTGTTTATTATTTTATTTAACCTTTATTTAACTAGGCTTATATGCCCCCTTTATTTTTCCTACGGTTCTGACTTGGTGTACAGGGAGAATAATGTAAGAACGGCCCTTGTTCTGAATTCTGTCGGTGTACATTTCTGTCGCTGAACAAATAGTTATATTGGCTACGTCCGTCTTAGCACGCTCATTAATGTCTTAATCAAAATTACGGATTGCCTCTCATCGTTCCCTTATGCCATAGTTTGTACCTCTCAATTACCAGTAGAAACCACATTTATTTAAGCAAGTCTGCCATGTCAGTTATGTTTTTTAAAAGGCAGTAAATGAGGCTGAATGAACTGTTTCGCTGCCAGACAAGGCTCCACTGATAGCCAGGTGTAGCAGTAGTAAGGATTCACTCCATGGTGCTGTAAAGAAAGCTCTGCAGTTGGGACAGCTTTATGTAGGCCCGAACAGCTTTATGTAGGCCCGAACAGCTTTATGTAGGCCCTAACAGCTTTATGTAGGCCCTAACAGCTTTATGTAGGCCCTAACAGCTTTATGTAGGCCCTAACAGCTTTATGTAGGTCCTAACAGCTTTATGTAGGCCCTAACAGCTTTATGTAGGCCAGAACAGCTTTATGTAGGCCCTAACAGCTTTATGTAGGCCCGAACAGCTTTATGTAGGCCCTAACAGCTTTATGTAGGCCCTAACAGCTTTATGTAGGCCCTAACAGCTTTATGTCGGCCCGAACAGTTTGTGGGCACCGTTATAGCGGTTTTGTGGGCACCGTTTGTGTCACCGTTATAGCGCAATGAATGTATTGTTTAGTGTTGTGTTGTGTAGTGGCTTTGCTGGCATGAATAAAATAAACAAACATACTCCCACCAAGATTGACATGCTAAAACCACCACTGGGTGTTCCTCATTTTTGGTATACTCAGTGTACATACAGTAACCAATCTTTTCAGATGAGATCTACATTAGAGGATAGGGGTCAATTTGAGTTTTAGCATTTGAGTAATCATGCCATAAAACACATTCAATTCGAACTGAATTGAAATCGGTTAGTGGAAGAATCAGAGCTTGAAGCTCCTACCCTGCAATCAGTCAGTCTTATGTGTCAACAAACAGGGTAGTCAAAGACAAATAGGAGGGGAGGACAAAACTTTTTGTTTGACAAAAGAGAGAAACGAGAGGAAAGACACCAGATACACATACATGGATAAACTCAGAGAGAGGACAGAGAGAGAGAGAGAGAGGTGAGGGAGAGGTGAGGGAGAGGTGAGGGAGAGGGGGAGACATACACTGTACAAAAACATATTGAGATTCAGTCAAAATGACTAATTGTATATAGCCAAGTCAACAACCTTTGTTGAGTTGCAATTTTTTTAAACTTATGAAATCAAGTTGAATCGGCTAAGCACTGTGTGTGAACTCAACTTAGAAATTCACAACCATGAAGTCAAATCAACTGAAGCAACATAACTGCTGTGTTGACAAAAAAAAGTTCAGATGACTAATTAATCAAATTGTCTGAACTTATGAAATACAGTTGAATCAGCTAAGAACCTTGTGTTTAACTGACTTAGAAATTCACAAGCATGTTAGGAGATGACATGAGGAGAGAGAGGCAGAGATGGAGACAGACAGAGAAAGAGAGAAATGGTTATCGTGAGTGAGTGAATCAGTGAGTGAGAGAGAAAAAAAGGGGGAGAGATGGGGAAGACAGGGTACATACACTGAGGTTATTTCCACGCTGCCTCCCTTTCCTTCGCTGCTGTGTGAGCACAGAGAAGACACACACACACCACAGCCATGGATACAGCACAGGTAGGGCACACACAGACGCACAGAGGAGGACAGAGGGATAGGGAAGGAGAGAGGGATGGATACGCAAATAAATAGCGAAGGGAGAGGTGAAGAAGGTAAGGGGAGGGGGTGAAAATCGGATAACGGGGGAGGCATGTGCAGAGAGCGAGGGAGAAATGGAGAGGGGGATAAATATGGGTGGGGATAACCCGAAAATAAAGGGAGGTGAGAGGGAGGAGAGGAGAGAGAGAGAGAGAGAGAGAAAGAGATAGAGAGAGGGAGGAGAGGAGAGAGAGAGAGAGAGAGAGAGAGAGAGAGAGAGAGAGAGAGACCGGTTAGACACAAAAGCAGCGGTGAGGGGAGAAACAACACTTACCACAGTAGCGCACAGACACTGGAGGGCCAGAGACAGTGTTATAGACAAGGTCACCATGGCAACAACACTACCATCTACACCATAGCAACAACACCCATTAACACCATAACATACCATGCTACTAGGGCAAAAACAACAGTACGGTGAAGTACAGTGTAAAGGCTCAACTTATGACACACAAGAGTACGAAAGAAGACTGGACGACACCACACACACACACACACACACACACACACACACACACACACACACACACACAAACACATTCTCTGTCAGGACATCAGGACATAGTCACACATACACACATAGCAGCAGCATTTGTTTAAAGTTCTCAGAATCCTATTTATTATATCTTTTTTTAGTTTGAGCATGACAGTACACTACTAGACCACCTGATCAATACCTTCTCAAAGAAATATTGACCCCAAAATGACACTAGATCATTGGTAGTTGGGCATGATTTCAAATTCAAACCTGGTTCAAACAAAACCCCACATTTCAAGTCACCTTTGTAGCAAAACCATTAGAGAAGAGGGAAAGAAATAATGATTTAGATAGAAGATAAGAACTTTAGCTGGAGAGAGAAAGAGAAATAAAGATTGATTTGAATAGAAGATAAGAACTGAGGCTGGAGAGAGAAAAGGGAAGAGAAAGAACTAAGGTTTGGGGCTTGACAGCCGTGATAGTTATGAGGGCAGAAGAATGTACATGTTAGCTGGTGTGTGTGTGTGTGTGTGTGTGTGTGTGTGTGTGTGTAGCAGCGGAAGGAGGCACAGAGGACTCTACGACAAAATGAGTGGTGGATCTCCAAAGAACAAGAAAATCAATCTGGTGGGGACAGATAAAACATGCACGTTGTGTGATGCCCCGAAGACAACCCAATAAGTTTTCTCTGTCCCCTAAGAAGAAGTGCAGATGAGTCCAATCTCATAAAGGACCAAACTACAATAGTCCAGAGGTGAAGTTGACTACTCAGACCTGGAGGAGCTCCAAACACTGCCCACCATCCAGAGCCTTGATCTGCACCACCATCAGGTCACTGAAGAATAACTAAACTCCTGGACCTGACTCCATCCCCGCTGAGATCCTAAAACTGGGGGGCTATCTCTGTACCAGAGCAGTTTGCCTGTTCATCTCTGAGATATGGAGACAAGAGCACATCCCGATCAAAGTGGGGCAAATCCGTCTGCGGAAACAGCAGAGACATATCATTCCTTCCAGTTGCTGTCAAAGTCCTGGTGAAGGTCTTCCACCACAGAATCATCGACACCATCACTGAAGATCTGCTACCGGAGTCCCAGTGCAGCTTCAGAAAGAACAGAAGCATGGTGGACATGATCTTCAGTCCACACCAACTGCAGGAAAAGTTCAGTGAACAGACACAAGACCTGTTCATGGCCTTTCTGGATCTCTGCAAAGCCTTTGACACAGTACACCGTGAACTCCTTTGGAAGGTCCTCCTGCAGTATGGCTGCACTGGGACATGTGTGAACGTCCTGCGTCAGATCCATGAGGAGATGGTGGCCAGAGTAAGAATTAGCCGTCAGGAGTCTGAACCCTTTTAGAATTGGTACTGGTGTGAGGCAAGGGTGTGTGCTTGCGCCGGTCCTATTCAATGTCTTCTTCCTGTGTCACAGCAGTCCTGCACAAGGACATGGAAACAGAGATGTGGGGTGACCCTGGACTTCAGATTGGACAGGAAATTCTTCAACATTAGGAAGCTCCAAGCTGCCATAAAGATCAAAGCTTAACAAGTACTTAAGCTCCAGTTTGCGGATGATTGCGCTCTTGTGGCACATACCCCAGAAGCTCTACAAGTCACACTCAGAGCAGCTGTGAGAGCATACAGCCTACTGGGGCTGTCTGTTAACATCCCAAGAAAAGAGGTCCTATGTCAGTGGTCATCTGATCCTCCGCCTGAAACACCTCCATTCTCCATCTCAGACTCCAAACTTCCCATTGTATCACATTTTAAATATCTTGGAAGCATCCCCTCGACCAGGATATCCAGAATCAGGTCAAACAGACTTTGTCATCTTTTGGACTGCTAAGGAAGAAGGTTTTGGACAACAGCAACCTGTACCTCCACACCAAAGCTGCAGTCTACCAGGCAGCGTGTGTATCTACACTCCTTTACGGATGTGAAACATGTACAGTCTACATGTACAGTCTACAGCCGCGAAATACGCTGTACGGACAGCTACAACTGGGCCGTCGCTCTTCAGGTGGGCAGAGAAAGTGTCTAAAGGACCCAACCTAAGACATCACTAAAGAAGTGTGGGGTAAACTCTGCCTCCCTCCAGACTGCTGTGGAACGCTCCACCTGGCGTGGCCTCTGCCCTGGAGTGCAGTTGACCGAGGAAAAACAGGCCTTTGTGTGCTCTGTCTGTGGCAACAGTGTGCATCCCGCATCAGATTATACAGTCATCAGTGAACTCACAAGCAGTAGTGGAAGTCATCATCGGATACGATGGACTACCTTAAACAAAGAGTGTGTGTGTGACAATATAGCAGAGATGACTTGGTACTGGATGAGAAGGGACAACCACAGTAACACACCTCCATGCAGTAGGGGATGAGTGTAGAGGAGGAGAAGAGGAGAGGAGAGGGGAGGAAGAGTGGGGTGTTGGGGTGTTTGGTACGGTAGTCTGTAAGACTTACCTGTAAGTCTGTCTGGCAAACATCCTATGGGTGATATTTCGACAGCATAGAAAGGGGAGCTATCGTCAAAATGCATGATATCACGTCAAATACCATGCATTTATAAAAACAAATATGCTTGAAAGTGTCAGGTGTCCATTTTCAGGAATGTTTTATAGTATTTTGTTATGCACTGTGTTGGATTATAAATAGTCTGTCTCCAGTCTTTGTGTGTCTCGAGTCATGTAGCTTATCGTGGAGATTGAGTCAAGGAGATGGAAAGCTAGAGGGAGCGAGAGAGGGAGGGAGGAGAGGAAATGAGGGGTGCTCACTTGGTTGTCGCCTGGAAGGCGTGGCATGGAAGCGGCCCTTCCGTGGCCTTCCATTGGCTGAAAGCGCTCGGTATCCGAGTAACCGTCACGCCCCATCTCTCTCATCTCTACCGTCTGCAAAATAGAGTGAGAGCAGGCGTGACTGTGATGAAGGAATATGACGGGGACAATGGTGTGTTTGTCATCCTTTATCCCACATGAGTGTGGGTGAATGTAGTGTGCACAGCACAGGAGGTTGGTGGGACCTTAATTGGGGAGGACGGGCTCATGTTAATGGTTGGATTGGAATGAATGGAATAGTATCAAATACATCAAACACATGGTTTCCATGGTTTCCATGTGTTTGATGACATTCCATTTGCTCCGTTCCAGCTATTGTTATGAGCCATTTTCCCCTCAGCAGCTTCCTGTGGTGTACAGTAGCATGTAGTGTAGTTTGGGAGGGACTGGGGTTTGAGCCTGGGAAATGGGGACGGGGGAAGGTTTAAGACTAGGTTTAGATCTAGGACGAGGGAATAGGGCTGTGGTCTAGGAACTAGGACTTGGACCTGGACTTGGATCAAGAGCAGGAACTGCTGAGGCTGAGGCAGGGGCTTCGGTGCAGGGGGCTTCGGTACAGGTGGTTTCGGTACAGGGGGCTTCAGTACAGGTGGATAACGTACAGGGGGCTTCGGTGCAGGTAGCTTCGGTGCAGGGGTTTTGGTGCAGGTGGCTTCAGTATAGGGGCTTCGATGCAGGGCCTTCGGTACAGGGGGCTTCGGTACAGGGTGCTTCGGTGCAGGGTTTTGGTGCAGGTGGCTTGGTATAGGGGCTTCGATGCAGGGGCCTTCGGTACAGGGGGCTTCGGTACAGGGTGCTTGATGCAGGGGTTTTGGTGCAGGTGGCTTCGGTATAGGGGGCTTCGGTGCAGGTAGCTTGGTACAGGGGGCTTCGGTACAGGGGGCTTCGGTACAGGGTGCTTCGGTGCAGGGGGTTTTGGTGCAGGTGGCTTCGGTATAGGGGGCTTCGATGCAGGGGCCTTCGGTACAGGGAGCTTCGGTACAGGGTGCTTCGGTGCAGGGGGTTTTGGTGCAGGTGGCTTCGGTATAGGGGGCTTCGATGCAGGGGCCTTCGGTGCAGGGGGCTTCGGTACAGGGGGCTTCGGTGCAGGTGGCTTCGGTACAGGGGGCTTCGGTACAGGGGGCTTCGGTACAGGGGGCTTCGGTACAGGGGGCTTCGGTGCAGGTGGCTTCGGTACAGGGGGCTTCGGTGCAGGGTTCGGACACACCTACTCAAGTTTTTTTTTTTTTTTTACTATTTTCTACATTGCAGAATAATAGTGAAGACATCAAAACTATGAAATAACATATATGGAATCATGTAGTAGCCCAAAAAAGTGTGAATCAAATCAAAATATATTTTATATTTGAGATACTTTAAAGTAGCCACCCTTTGCCTTAATGACAGCTTTGCACACGTTTGGCATTCTCTCAACCAGCTTCATGAGGTAGCCATCTGGAATGCATTTCATATAAGGTTAACAGGTGTGCCTTGGTAAAAGTACATTTGTGGAATTTATTTTCTTTCTTAATGTATTTGAGCAAATCAGTTGTGTTGTGACAAAGTAGGGATGGTATAAAGAAGATAGCCTTATTTGGTAAAAGACATTTACATTTAAGTCATTTAGCAGACGCTCTTATCCAGAGCGACTTACAAATTGGTGCATTCAAGTCCATATTATGGAAAGAACAGCTCTAATAAGCAAAGAGAAATGACAGTCCATCATTACTTTAAGACATGAAGATCAGTCAATTAAGAAAATGTCAAGAACTTTGAACGTTTCTTCAAGTGCAGTCGCAAGAACCATCAAGCGCTATGATGAAACTGGCTCTCATGAGGATCTCCACAGGAATGGAAACCCAGAGTTACCTCTGCTGCAGAGGATAATTTCATTAGAGTTACCATTCTCAGAAATTGCAACCCAAATAAATGCTTCACAGAGTTCAAGTAAGACACATATCTCAACATCAACTTTTCAGAGGAGACTGTGTGAATCAGGCCTTCAGGGTCGAATTGCTGCAAAGATACCACTACTAAAGGACACCAATAACAAGTAGAGACTTGCTTGGGCCAAGAAACACGAGCAATGGACATTAGAGCGGTTGAAATCTGTCCTTTGGTCTGATGATTCCAAATTGGAGATTTTTGGTCTTTGTGAGATGCAGAGTAGGTGAACAGATGATCTGTGCTTGTGTGGTTCCCTCCGTGAAGCATGGAGGAGGAGGTGTGATGTTGTGGGGTTGCTTTGATGGTGACACTGTCTGTGATTTATTTAGAATTCAAGGCACACTTAACCAGCATGGCTACCACAGCATTCTGCAGCGATATGCTCTCCCATCTGGTTTGCGCTTAGTGGGACTATCATTTGTTTTTCAACATGACAATGTCCCAAAACACACCTCCAGGCTGTGTAAGGGCTGTTTGACCAAGAATGAGAGTGATGGAGTGTTTCATCAGATGACCTGGCCTCCACAATCACCCAACCTCAACCCAATTGAGATGGTTTGGGACGGGTTGGACCACAGAGTAAAATAAAAGCAGCCAACAAGTGCTCAGCATATATGGAAACTCCTTCAAGACTACTGGAAAAGCATTCCAAGTGACTACCTCATGAAGCTGGTTGAGAGAATGCCAAGAGAGTGCAAAGCTGTCATCAAGGCATGTGATGGCTACTTTGAATAATCTTAAATGTATTTTGATTGGTTTAACACTTTTCTGGTTACTACATTATTCCATATGTGCTATTTCATAGTTTTGATGTCTAGTAAAAATAAAGAAAAACCCTTGAATGAGTAGGTGTGTCCAAACCGAACCTTTGACTGGCAATATATATATATATATTTACCCAAAACATATGGGGGATTGGAACTGATGCATACAATTACATTGATGGAAGCTACAATCTATCTGGAATATTAAAGCTGATCTACACCCTAAAACAAATAAAAAAATAACAATAATAAAAAAAATGAACAGTTCTTGTGCTGACGCGCTACACGCGTCAGCACTCGGTGGTCCCGTTCTGTGAGCTTGTGTGGCCTACCACTTTGCGGCTGAGCCATTGTTGCTCCTAGACATTGCCACTTCACAATAACTGCACTTAGAGTTGACCAGAGCAGCTCTAGCAGGGAAGAAATTTGACAAACTGACTTGTTTGAAAGGTGGCATCCTATGACGGTGCCACGTTTTAAGTCACTTAGCTCTTCAGTAAGGCCATTCTACTGCCAATGTTTGTCTATGGAGATTGCATGGCTGTGTGCTTGATTTTATACACCTGTCAGCAATGGGTTTGGCTGAAACAGCTGAATCCACTAATTTGAAGAGGTGTTCACATACTTTTGTATATATATAGCATACTTCAATTCCTTTTTTAAACCGGTACTGGGTTACTTTCAGACAAGTCCAGTGACACTTGTGGGTGTCGTAAAGCAAAACGGAGAACACCATCATTTGGACGCTATAGACTTCTCCTGGTCTGACAAACAGTGCTGTAGTTCTGCCACTTTCCACCGCAAATGCAGAAGGCCGACATGGTCGACATGGCCGACATGGCGTATCCCAAGGATTGAGACGCAGCCAATACAACAAAAAAACAGACGGATTTAGATTTTGATAATATTATGTTATTTAGGGCTTGGGGGATGAGGGTTTGGGGGCTGAGGGCTTGGGGGATTAGGGCTTGGAGGTTGTGGGCCTGGGGGCTGAGGGGATAGATGGGTATGGGATGTGAATGGTGGGAGGGTTTAAGCAGGCATAGCCAATCAGGGCAGGTTATAGGGAAACCATCATGTTCACATTTTCCCAATAACTAACTAGATCTGAAAGGATTAGTAATGACTCAAAGCCATTAGATGAATGTGCTGTATTGCTTACACCTATACACCTTTCAGATCTGTCTAAGTGCCTATAGGGGAGAGGAGCTGTAGGGACCATATGGAATTGGACAATAGGCAGGAATAAAACAGAGCCAGCAGTGACTCTGTGTACGAGTTGATTCAACAATGATGACCCTAAATATCCTGTAAGGAAAGAGCACCAGGACACGAGCTCTATATGAACCAGTCCAATGAAATGATGTGGATGTTCAGACAACATGAAACATGAATAGCATGAAAGAAAATCACTATTTCATGTTTACTGGGAACCATTTATTAGTGTGTTCTTGTGTGCAATGACATACTGTACATGTTACATGCACGTACTGTATCGATCTGTATTTGTGCGTATGCATGTGCGTGTATATACACTTCTGAGTTATGTCTGTTGTCCAGGGATTCTTCTGGATGCTGGTGTGTGTGTGTGTGTGTGCGCACCTGTGTGTATGTGTTACCTGCGAGTTATGCCTGCTGTCCAGGCCATCCTCAGAGTGCTGTCCCTCAGGACTCCAGCTGCCTACTCTCTGGGACATCTCCTGAGCCCGCACTGTCACCCACGACTGGCTCTCTGGAACCCCCCCCTCCACCGGTCTACAACACACAGACAGTCAGACAGGCCCCTTGCACACACACACACACACACACACACACACACACACACACACACACACACACACACACACACACACACACACACTCACGCCCCATCCGTCCACCGGTCTACAACACACACACACAGTCAGACCCGGGACATATATACACACGGATAGGCAAAGACGGACACACGCATGCATACACACAAACCAGGCTCCATATACATCACCTTCATCAGACCCTTGCATTCAGCACTTGTATGAGGCTAACTGAATGCACTCATCCCCACAAACCCATACACCAGCCTTTCTGAACACACTACACACACACATACACACACAGGTCCTCTACACGTGAGGCGTGTCCGCCCAGCGTGTCGTCCTGCTCCTCCTTCTCGTGGATGACACTCCACCTGTGGAGCCACTACCCATCCTCCCTCTGGCTGCAGAGAAAGAGGGAGAGAGAAAACAGAGAGAGAGGGAGAGGACAGAGAGAGAGACCCAGAGAGAGAGTTGGAGGGGGTGGACAGGGGGTGGACAGGGGTCTACTCACAGGCTGTTGATGGGATCTGCCGGTTGGGTAGGAAGGAGGCTGAGAGGCCCGTCCTGGATGGGAGAGGGCGGCTCCACACGCTGAAACAGTAATGTCGTTCGATTCTGTGTGAGATACAACATGGCCGCCGGCTTTAAGGTAGACATACAGGAAATGGGGAAGGTGGAGAAGAAAGTGAGTTCAGAGCAGGTCACAGCATCCAGGGAGGAGGCAGGGTTTCAGTCAGCAGGGGCTGACTGAGCCAGAGCACATTCTGGGAGGGGAGTTGGAGTCCTGCTGTAAATGTGAGAATGGAAGGCTCATGCCAATGAATCATCTACCTCCAGGTCACCATGAATGAAGGGCATTAACCAGAGCCATAGCCACTGTATATGACCTACAGTATACAGTACCTAGCTATGGATTTGGAAGTCTTCCGTTGGACGTTACAAAGAGGTCTGGATTTATCTGGCATTTAATTAAGGTCTTTGTCTACAGTATTTTTTATCTGATCAGACAATTTGCATGTTGCTCATAGGAACACATCTCAAATGACACACTATTTCTGATTTTCACCTAGGCTTTGATTCAAAAGAAGTGCACTATAACATGAAAAGGGTGCTATTCAATACACAACCCAATCGACAGAATGGACAGTGTTTACCTCTCGACCTGATTGGATTTCAACCTTGACTTTTGACCCCCATTTGACCTCAAGCAGCTAAATGATCACTATTGGCAACCAGGAAATGAAAGTCGGTGGGTGGAGTTTGAGCCAGTCCAACAATCCATTAGAGCAGTAGAACAGCAAGACCAGGGAGGGAATAAGGAAGAGTTGAACAAGGCAGAACATCAGTGCAAAACCAGTGGACAGATCCATCAGGAAGAGAACATTCAAAGTCTCGGTTGAAAACAGACGTTGACACATAAGGAGAGGAGGGAGAATAGTCAGGAAATAATATAAAAATGATGATAGAGAAAGGAAGAGAGGAGGAGAGGATGAGAAAAGGAAAGAATAGAGGTAGAAGTCCATGTGAGTGAATATCGAGAGAGAAAGGGGACACAAAGAGGGATAGAGGAAGGATGAAAAAGAGAGAGGAAGACGAGGACTGGGAGTAGACCTGTTGGGAACATAGAAAAAAAGGGTTCCAAAGGGTTCTTTGGATGTCCCCATAGGAAAATCATTTTTGGTTCCAGGAAGAACTGTTTTGGGTTCCAGGCAGAACCCTTTGTAGAAGGGATTTTACATAGAACACAAAGGGGTTCTACCTGGAACCAAAAGGGTTATCTGGAACCAAAAAGGGTTCATCAAATGGTTATCCTATGGGGACAGCTTAAGAACTCTTTTAGGTTCTGGGTAGCACCGGTTTTTCTTAGTGTAGGTGAAAATAACCACATATAGTGTCATTCAGTTATTACACATCCACTTAAAACTGACCAACTGCTACTTTTATGTCCGTAAGATATCTGGGAAAATGTTGTTGGGCCGCATTTGGTTTCCAGCTGTGGGCCATAAACCATGCCAGCAGTGAGCCACACCTGGGCCAGTATATACTTGCTAGCTGGAACGGATTATCAATGGTAAGTAGCTGTTTTGGTTTAAGGATTTCACGAGCCATGGAGGGTCAAGTTTAAAGTGGATGGATCACAAAGGTTCCAGGTCATACAAGGAAATAGCACAAATATTTTTCCAAACAATATTTGTCCAATCGTCATTTCTAAACACTTGGAACAGTTCTTGTCCGAACCTGAACCGTTCGAAGCAAGGGTATTCCCATTCTCCAGGTCCCACCCCTAGTCTCACATCATGATGCACATGCTTATCTATGGCAACAAGCTCTACCTGGAATCATGCAGGGAAGAAACGCTCATCACTGGGATGGATGCTACCCTTCACTATATCTCTTCTTATCTAACACTATGGTAATAATACTGTCTGAGATGGTGCAAGAGGGAGGGAATTCCACTCCTCTGCTCCTTCTGTAAGCAAGTAGCAGCAGGGGTGGGGGTTGGGAAGGAGGGGAAGAGAGGTGGGGGTGCAAGGGGGAGGGAAGTCCACTGCTCCTGTCCTTCTGTAAGCAAATAGCAGCAGGGGTGGGGGTTGGGAAGGAGGGGAAGAGAGGTTGGGGTGCAAGGGGGAGGGAAGTCCTCTCCTCCTGTCCTTCTGTAAGCAAGTAGCAGCAGGGGTGGGGGTTGGGAAGGAGGGGAAGAGAGGTGGGGGTGCAAGGGGAGGGAAGTCCTCTCCTCCTGTCCTTCTGTAAGCAAGTAGCAGCAGGGGTGGGGGTTGGGAAGGAGGGGAAGAGAGGTGGGGGTGCAAGGGAAGTCCACTCCTCCTGTCCTTCTGTAAGCAAGTAGCAGCAGGGGTGGGGGTTGGGAAGGAGGGGAAGAGAGGTGGGGGTGCAAGTGGGAGGAGAGTGAGGGGCAGCTCAGTAAGAGGAGGTGTAGAGAGGGGTACAAGGGAGAGGGGAGAGGATGTGTAGGGGTAAAGGGTGGCAGAGCAGACATTGGCTGGAGAGCAGGATGGGCGACGATTGGATGAGGATGTTGCAGTGACACCATCAATTATCGTCATCGGGCTGTGACATTTAATGTGAGCATGCTGAAGAGTCTGAAAAGTTTGATAACATTTGTTGCCCAAGAAACGTCAGTGTGTGAGTGTTTGTGCTCTGTACATGTTTGTGGTCACGGGTAAGTACACCTTGGGAGCATTAGCGTAAAAGCACGAGGACCAGCTGGGTGGTATGGTTGTGGTTGTGAATGAAGACCAAGGATATGACATGGTCACGGTCAAATGTTCAATGACTTGACTAAGTACTGGGTGACCAACTCTTGAGTCTTCTCAGCTTGTCTTATGAGTCTTCCATTGTAGTTTGACAGGTGATAGAGGGTGGTTTCTACAGTTGTTTAGATGGTATCCTCCTTAGATACCTCCATCATGTTCCTGAGGCGTTCCTGTGACTTATCCAATCAAACTATCCCCTGACTCATACTGTAGGTCCCATCCAACCAACTCTTCAAAAAGCATGTACGTATACAAATCTATACACATGGCTAAGGCAGGTTTGAGGTCAGTTTTTAAAGCTCAGACAGAGCCAGACTCTCTCAACTAACTCCTAGATCTTTCAATATCCTGCCTCTCTCACGCCCTTCACATCATGTGTCAGAGAAAAAGAGGATCACTGTTTAAACGTTGAATTTAGTGACTATCCCTTTAAGGCCAACCTCTTCCTTGTGCTCTCCTACAAGGAAGGAATGCCAGATGGCAGAAATGAAGTCATGAGGAATTGACATGGCTGACAGTTGTGTATAGAGAGTGGTAGCAAGGAGGCCATAGCAGAGCAGGGAAAGTGGCATGCTTAGAGTGCAGTGAGAGAGGAGAAGTAGGAGGAGAGGAGTAGGACTCTGTCTGTAAAATAGGAAACCGTGTATGTGTGTGCGTGAGAAATACAAAATAAAACAAAATAAAACCATCTCTGTAATTTACGTCATCTTTTACTTTACACTTAAAATGTTTCTGTAACTGTGTTACAAATACTGCTAGAATTTGAACGTTTTATCGTCAGTGGCTTCACATGTGACTACATAAACACAAGATCCATTGTATTGGTTGTATATGCATTCTCTCTGTCAACAGGGAATAGGGGGCTACAGTGCAATGCTACAGTCCAGGGTGTAGGGCAACAGTCCAAGGCCAGGGTGTGGCTAAAAGGCTTGGGAAGACAAGCATCATCATCATCATCAGTGGATTCACAGCCAGGGAAAGGGAGGATAAAGAGGAACAAGCTTAGGTGAGGAATGTACATTAACGTTGTACAGTCTTCGCCATCCGGAGCTGTGACAAAGACATCCAGCCCAAACCAATTCAAAGATGATCGAGAGGGTTCTCTATAGCAAGAAAAGTGCCTCTTCTTTAGAAATAATTGTGATTCAGAATTATATAATTGTGCTTGAAATATAATCAGCTGGTTTTCTGTATAGATGCTCTAGCAATAATATAATATGTAAAAATGTAATATAACATGGACCAGTGACATACTTTGTCCACCAGAGGGCCTCACAGAGTTTTATACCGACTAGGAAGGAAGGGAGGATGGAAGAACACAGAGAGGCAAGACAAGAGTGGGAAAACCCAATGGCAATGGTCCTCTAACCTTTGACCTCTAACCTTTAGCCAGGTGAGGTCAATGATAACAAGTGACCTTACAATAACGTAGTAAGTAGATGCTATAGTAAGACTGTGGGTGGGCGTGGTTATGGGTTGTCACAGCTCCGCTTTGACCCCTGTACTAGCGCCACAGCAGTATTTCTAGTCAGTCTGACTCTGCCCTCAGTCAGTCTGCGTGGTCTGAAGGTTTGGGGATGGTTCCTAGGGACAGTAGTTGTACCTGCTCCGCCTCTAGCCGCGCCTGAGAGCGCTTGGCCTTGCTCTGCCTGTAGTACTCCATGATCATCATGGCAGCGTAGATCTTCCCCACCGTCAGGTCTGTTGCTGCTGAGAGAGGGACAAGTTACCCTGCACGATTAGACCACTACGTATGGGACCCTGAGCGAGAGGGATGGGAGTAGAGGGGACGAGGCACGCACACAGAGAGAGAGACACACACTCACACAGACAAATACACACATATACACGAACACAGAGCTGATAGTCTTTTCACAAACAGACTCGGACTAAAAAATGACCACGTGTCACATTTTCTCTTTCTCTGGTTAACTGTAATCTTTCTTTCTTTACATCTTTTCTAGACATAACTGTATTTCTACTGACTGGTGGTCTTCAATCAGAAGACAAGACTCAAGACCACTTCATTGTGTAGATGGAGGACCTGGTAGAGGACTGGACAGTACCAACAGAACTGCTGGGGCTGTTTTGATGCTGTTTTGGCATTCTGAGGCAGGACCGATGGTTCCCCCTCTACTTCTCAATAGAAGGTGGACATGTTGTACTAAGTTCAATTTGGACCTTGTACTTTGTTATCTCCAAACACATAAACAAAACAGAGCTTCAGAATAGAAAAAAAGTGCGATAACAATCTTTGAAAGAGAGTCATTTCCAGGTTTCTACAGCAGATCACATCTTCACAATAAAAGGGCCTAAAGTCCAGTTCAAAAAAGTGTGTTTACCAGCATTGTGCTATTGGCCATTTCTGTACACCGTTCACCAGCATTATGCTATTGGCCATTTCTGGACACCGTTCACCAGCATTGTGCTATTGGCCATTTCTGTACACCGTTCACCAGCATTATGCTATTGGCCATTTCTGTACACCGTTCACCAGCATTGTGCTATTGGCCATTTCTGTACACCGTTCACCAGCATTATGCTATTGGCCATTTCTGTACACCGTTCACCAGCATTATGCTATTGGCCATTTCTGTACACCGTTCACCAGCATTATGCTATTGGCCATTTCTGTACACCGTTCACCAGCATTATGCTATTGGCCATTTCTGTACACCGTTCACCAGCATTATGCTATTGGCCATTTCTGTACATTATGCTATTGGCCATTTCTGTACACCAGTTCATTGGCCAGCATCATGCTATTGGCCATTTCTGTACACCGTTTACCAGCATTATGCTATTGGCCATTTCTGTACACCGTTCACCAGCATTATGCTATTGGCCATTTCTGTACACCGTTCACCAGCATTATGCTATTGGCCATTTCTGTACACCGTTCACCAGCATTATGCTATTGGCCATTTCTGTACACCGTTCACCAGCATTATGCTATTGGCCATTTCTGTACACCGTTCACCAGCATTATGCTATTGGCCATTTCTGTACACCGTTCACCAGCATTATGCTATTGGCCATTTCTGTACACCGTTTACCAGCATCATGCTATTGGCCATTTCTGTACACTGTTTACCAGCATTATGCTATTGGCCATTTCTGTACACTGTTTACCAGCATTATGCTATTGGCCATTTCTGTACACTGTTTACCAGCATTATGCTATTGGCCATTTCTGTACACTGTTTACCAGCATTATGCTATTGGCCATTTCTGTACACTGTTTACCAGCATGCTAAAATGCCACACATTTTATTTCAATTTGGTTTGAAAGTTATTAGGCCATTTCTGGGCATTATGCTATTGGCCATTTCTGCCTTTACCAGTTATGCATTCTTTCTGTACACCGTAAGCATTATGCTATTGGCCATTTCTGGTACAATTAGCAATCTGGTTTCTGACACCGTAGCTATAACATTTCACACTGACCAGCAGATGCCTTTACCTATACTGTAAATCATGCTTCCTTTCATATAAAATATGTCTAATATCTACATTGCAACTAGTGCTTTGGCACTTGTGCATTCCTTATACTCCTGTATGTATTTCTCCGACATGCATAACAGCCAGTGTTCTGACCTACAGTAGTGCTGTATGAACTAAACCCCTGGATTGTTCTGACCTACAGTAGTATTGTATGCTATTGGCCAACTAAACCCTTATGCTAGTGTTTCTGTATTTTACCAGCATTGCTATTGGCCATTTCTGACCTACAGTAGTACTGTATGAACTAAACCCCTGGAGTGTTCTGATCTACAGTAGTACTGTATGAAATAAACCCCTGGAGTGGTCTGACCTACAGTAGTACTGTATGAACTAAACCCCTGGAGTGTTCTGACCTACAGTAGTATTGTATGAAATAAACCCCTGGAGTGTTCTGACCTACAGTAGTACTGTATGAACTAAACCCCTGGAGTGTTCTGATCTACAGTAGTACTGTATGAGATAAACCCCTGGAGTGTTCTGACCTATAGTAGTACTGTATGAACTAAACCCCTGGAGTGTTCTGATCTACAGTAGTACTGTATGAAATAAACCCCTGGAGTGTTCTGACCTACAGTAGTACTGTATGAACTAAACCCCTGGAGTGTTCTGATCTACAGTAGTACTGTATGAAATAAACCCCTGGAGTGTTCTGACCTACAGTAGTACTGTATGAGATAAACCCCTGGAGTGTTCTGACCTATAGTAGTACTGTATGAACTAAACCCCTGGAGTGTTCTGATCTACAGTAGTACTGTATGAAATAAACCCCTGGAGTGTTCTGACCTACAGTAGTACTGTATGAACTAAACCCCTGGAGTGTTCTGACCTACAGTAGTACTGTATGAAATAAACCCCTGGAGTGTTCTGACCTACAGTAGTACTGTATGAACTAAACCCCTGGAGTGTTCTGACCTACTGTAGTACTGTATGAACTAAACCCCTGGAGTGTTCTGACCTACTGTAGTACTGTATGAACTAAACCCCTGGAGTGTTCTGACCTACTGTAGTACTGTATGAACTAAACCCCTGGAGTGTTCTGACCTGCTGTAGTACTGTATGAACTAAACCCCTGGAGTGAAAAGACTACTATAGAGAGTTGGTCTATAGAGAGGCACCCCCTGATCTCAGGCACAGAGCTGGGCAGACAGACTGCTGGTATTGGATCCGGTGGATGCGTGATGTTGGGCCTACAGAACAGGCCTGGAATCAGTGGAATGGGCTGTTGGAAGTATTGCATTGGGACTTTAGGATGAGGCCTGCTGTGTACAGTTGTTAAGTTGGGTGGAGGTGTGATATGGGTGAAAGAAAAGAGGTCTATATGGGTGTGTGGGGACTGGGGCTGGGGTATGGGGTACATGGCCTGCTGTAGGGAAATGGGGCTAGGGCTGGTGGAGGTGTATGGAGGCTGGAGATGGAGATCCAAAATTAGGTGTGTTGTGTTCGAGGATTGGACTGGTGGGATATGTGTCTATGTGTACATAATAAGTGTGTGTGTGTGTGTGGGGGGGGGGGAGCTGTGCCTGCTGTATCAGAGGGTGCAGCAGTGAAGGAGACTGGTTGAGAGAAGCTGTCCTCGGGTGGCATGAAGAAGTAGACAGACACTGGCATCACGTCGCGGTCCAAACACACTGCAACTTACACTTATGTGGCGTGACTAAGAGGTCCAGGGTCTTCTGGGAGAGATTGGGCCAAATCGCCATCATCTCTTTCCTCAGCTCTGCATCCATCTGGTGTTTGTCCACACCTCCTACACACACGCAATGACACACACACACAAGCAGGCACATGCACACAAGCAGGCACACACACACGCACCAGTGTATACACACACATAATAGCAACACACACACATAAACACACACATTCACATCAATACAAATACACAGCAGAGCCATAGAGGTGTAAGAATTGACGCACAGACATGAAAACACACACAAGCACACAGACACAAGAGAATGTGTTTGTTAATAGAGGTGAGCGTTGACTCCCAGTTTAAATATATAGTGTGGATGAGTCATGTAACACAGAGACATGGGCATTAAATGTCTGGCCATCTTCACTTTAATTGGGCCAACCAAATAAAGTGAGACTCAATTACATTGAAACTATGATTGTTATTTCACATAAGAACTCTACAAAGTCTACCAAATGAGAACTGTAGCCTATTTGAAACCCTATTACACTGACAGTATGGCTGGTAGTACACATTACATTCTATTGGTTAATAAGAACCATACAAACTCTATAGAAAAAGAGCTGTACTTAGGACACCGTGGGAGAAGCAGAGGGACCGATGTAGGTCTCAGGGACAGCAGGGTACACACGATACACAACCACCTTACAGTAGCAGACTGTCCTGCTCTGTTCTAGGGAAGACAAGAAACAGGGGGAAGAGATGGTGAAAAAGGCAAGCAGGAAAGAGGGGTTCCAAACCTTCCGTACCCTTGGCGATCTTGATGTCCAGCGCCGTGCGGATCAGGGCCATCAGGGTGGAGTTGAAGTGGACTGAGTTGTCGTCGGCGACCGGGAGGTCCATCCGCAGCAGCCTCTGTTGGAAAGAGACAATCGGGGGAAGGTGGGTGAGTAAAAAGGGCCCGCCCCCCAGGAAGTGGAGGTATAGGTGTGCTCTGAACCTCCAGGTAAGGAGAGAGGGAAAGGGGTTTGGGGAGAGGGGGTTGGGTGAGGGTGAAGGGGAGGAAAGGGAGCTCTGTCATTTTTTGTAGCAGGTTCTATGAGTCTGTCTGTCAATCTGTACGTCTGTCTGTCAACTATACAATGTGTCATTGGCACTGCTACACCAGTTATGGCAGCTGTTTGGCAGCTGAGTTGTTATTTGGTACTGTCAGTACCAAAAAGATGTAAACATTGATATTTCAGTCATTTGATCCTTTCATGGCGGTGGAAAATGATACCATTATTTCTTTACAGCCTGTGAGAGCCAAAGGGTTAAAAAGGTTAACATTACACTACCTCTACTGATTACTATGAGTTGGTTGGTTCCTCTTGTGGGTGTTACCTTGTAACAGTCCTTGTTGTGCTACTTAGGAGGACCTCACAGGTTCAGTAGTGTCTCAGCATTATTTATGCCTTCTCTGATAGAGGGTGTAGGATGAAGTTAGACTCTGATCCAATGTCAGCTTTGTGCGTTTTCCCCTTGAATGGTTTAGTTCAGGATTATGGGATATTAATCTGATTCTAGATCAGTAAGAGCAGACAGCTGGCTGCCACTAACAGAGCTCCCCGTAGCGGATTGGAGATTCACAGAGTTCAACAGAGACCAGGCCATAAAGCGATAAACCAAAAGTGAGGGACAGGGGGAGGGGAACGTCATCATTTTCATTTATCCTTTATCCACCTTCTGGTCTTGTCAATATAAGAGAAATGGACACGAGCCAACACACACACACACACACACATGCACAGACAACACACACAGACAACGTGACGTTAGAGTGTGTGAGACAGGCTCGCAGTAACCGTTGTCACGGCGACATCCCAGACATGCAGCAAGACCATGCCAAGCACTCCGCTCCCCTACCCCAAAACCCTGTGACACATACCCCATCCTCCCCTGTCCCCCCCATGCAACATGCGGTGCACACACATAATGCTTCACAGGACAAGCAGCTGGCACGGCCGTACACAGAAAGCATCCTCTGTGTGGTTTAATAACACAATAATGTTTATCGGTTTGGGTTTAGTAGTGGTTACTGGCAGGAGGATATGACATCATTGAAACTACATGTGCTACATCTATAGGAGATATTAGATGAAGAGTTGTTGTTGTCATACAGAGACAATAGAGCTGTAAAGCTCTATTCAAATCCTCTGATCTCTCAATGAATAATGGGTGCAGGGCCTGACAGAGTTAATAGGTGAGCGTGAGAACAGAATTCAGCCGATCAAGGTAATCTAAGAAAATCAAGATGGCCACCACGGCAGCCATTCTTTTAAAGGTAAGATGGGCTGAGGTTTTAGGTTAGGCTGCCTTAGGCCTGAGGAGGGCTATACAATAAGTATTAGGGGTTGGGGAAAATACATCTCGTTATCAGAAAATAATTGAAAAGAGAGAGGGGGGTTGGTTGTGAGTGGCATTTTAGAGACCATTTTCAAAGCAAAAGAAGGGAGAAGTTGGAGGATGAGAAGAAGTTGGAGGATGAGAGAGAGAAAAGACATCAGAGATATAAACAACGAGTGATAAGAAAAAGAGGTTGAAAGTGATAGAATAAAAGAAGGATCTACCACCACACAAGCTGGTCGAGTCTGTAACACAGCATCCTGCCTGAAGAATACTGTCTGTCTGTCTCTACAGAACAGAGGAGAGTGGGGGTGAGAATTTAACACTACACATACAAGGGACATTATTCTGTGGGTCAGAGGTGAAGGTCAAGTGTGAGGGTTTTGACCTCTCATTGGGCCGGTAGGTAGTGATGGTGGGTGGGGATAGGGGACAGGTGAAGGGCAAGAAGGGGGGTCTGTGGGTTTTTAATGTCAAACTAAGGTCATCACCTAGAGATGACAGTTTACACAGGGAAAGGGGAGAGAGGTATTTTCAAAGACTGGACTGCTATGGTTACCCCCAGACACAGTAGATGGAGGTGGTGGGGGATGGAAGGTTAGAGGTCAAAGTCTGAAGGAGGAGTTATATTACAGGGGACACTTCAGGAGGGAGGCTGTTAGGACTGAGGGACAAAATGGAGGGAGGAGAAGAAGGGAGAGAAAAGAGAGGATAAAGCAGAGAGGTGGGGCAGGGAGAGGAGAGATGAGCTGAGCTGATAGGAATGAATGAACAGAGGACAGAAAAGCAGAGAGATGCAGATATGCAGAGAGAGAGAGATGGAGAGAGAGAGGCAGGGAGAAATATATGGAGAAATAGAAAGATAGAGAAATGGCAAAGTGAAGAATAGAAAGAGAGAGAGAGATGCGGAGAGAGGGATGCTAGAGATCGAGGTAGAGGTAAAGATTAGCAGAGATGCAGGTAGGGAGAGCAGCTGGGAGCATAAGGAGGGTTTGAGGGACAGTAAGTTCTGGCAGTAGAGAGATCTTCTGTGCCTACAGGCTGTTCTGCTGGCTGCCCCTGAGGCTCACAGCGATCTGCCTACGAAGGGACACGTGTGTGTCATAAGGGTGTCATAATGTGTCGTAAGGGTGTCATAATGTGTTGTAAGGTTTATAATAGGGGGTATGAGGTTATATTAGAGCAGTGGTCACTACCATCCCTGGTCTGAGAGAGAGGGTGTGTAGGACAGGTTTCTGTCCTTGATTCTGTTGGTCAGCTAATCAGCAAGACCTTGATTAGTTGAATCAGAGAACTGTTAGTTCTCCAGGACCAGGGTTGGTGACAACCAAATGAGTTGGGTATATGAGTGTGTGTTAGAATATCTGAAGGATTTCACAGGTATATAAGTGTATTTAACGGGCATGAGTGTGAGCCGGTGTGTGTGTGACTGTGTATGACAGTGTGTGAGAGAGGTAATGGTAGTGCCCGTGTGGTGGTGGGGGTGAAGGGGCAGGCATGCGAGTGGCGGGTTAGGAGGAGGGGAGGAGACAGCATGAAGAGGAGGGGACTGGAAACAGAGTAGAACTGCATTGACAGAAGAACGGGGACGGGTGGAACAGATTCACTTGCAGATTTTACTACAGGGCCGAAGAGATTCTACTACGAAAAAGAGGCTAGACGTTATTCTGTGGCAATGATAACAGTTAACTGGTTAGCAAACTACACAACCAACTAGATAGACAACAAACTATATTCAGCTCTCTGTCCTCTACCCAGAAAATACATCCTGATTTGTATATGTTGGACTACTGTACAAGTAAAGACAGAGACCTGCTCCTCTATGTGTGTGTGCATGTGTGTGTGTGTGTGTGCCTGTGTGTGTGTTTGCAGTAGCGCCATCCACAGGACGGAGAGACTCAGAGGACAGAAGTCGTACGGACCTTCCAAGCCCGGCTGCACACGCATACTGGTGTGTGTGTATGTATGTGTTTTTGTCTGTGCATGTGTGTTTAGCTGTGTGTATACACTATTTTGCCAGCTTGGCCAAACATTTATATATATTTTTGTATAAATAGATATCTTTAATATTTTTCCACTAGTATACATTAAAGAGGTCACTCTAATGTACACACCGGTTTAGAGTCAATATCAAAGTTTGAGACCCCCTGAAGTGTACTTTAGCCAAAGCTCCTATAGTTACCACAGCTGATTTGATGTATTCTATTCCACTATGCACTCTACTCAGATTCTTGTAAAGCTTTGACTGGCAAAAACAACGTGTGGGTGTTTGTGTTTGATAATACGTGTGTTTAAAGGTGTGTGTGTGTTTCCGTCAGTATACACGGTGCAAAAGAGCTGAGAAGTTCCCTCCATTCACCCCTTCCTGTGGATAAACCTGTCTGACCTTTGTCCCTTGACCCTAAACCCCCCGCCCCTACCCTCCATCCCTTCTCCCCATTCCCCACAACGACATCAGCACTCCTCTTCATCAAATAACAAAAGAGAAGAAGAAAATGGAGATAAAGCAAAATATCAGAAACAAAATGTGTAGAGAAGAAGAATACACCAACACTACGGATACACAGTAAAGCGGAGGAAGAGGCACTAAGCCCCCTGGTTCTAGGGGGTCCTGACCTTGTAGGCCACCCGCGCCGGGCACCTGTTCCCCAGGCCTAGCGGAGGGCTCATATGCCTGAGCATGTCATACATATCCCTGCAACTGATCCTGCCACTGCATGTCAGCGCAGCACAGCCACCGCCCCCCACAGCCACAGCCAGAACAGCCACAGCCAACCACAGCCAACCAGAGAGAGAGCAGAGAGAATAAGAGAAGAGAGTAGGGGTGGGAGAAGGGTAGAGAGAGAAGGAGAAGAGGGAGGGAGAGAGAGCAAGAGAGAGCGAGGGAGAGAGAGGGGGGGGGAAAGAGATAGTGAGGGAAGAGAGAGAAAAGAGGGGGACACAGATAGAAAGAGAGATAGAGAATGAGAGTGAAAGAGAGACCAAAGCAAAGAGTAGAGAGGAGAAAAAAGAAACAAAAACAAAGTTATTTGGCTGGTTTGAGAGCGAGAGACGCAGTGAGGCTGTCTAGAACTGGTCTGAGCGGGCGGGTGAGGGGGGGTAGAACTGGTCTGAGCGGGCGGGGGTGTATATCTTGCAGAAGATAAGAGGGGGGTATAGGGAGGAGGAAGAGCGGAGTTGAGTAGAGTTGGAGACTTTTAGTAGAAGTAAAATATAGTTCTATGCAAGTGGGAAGGGAGAGATTGCATAGAAGAGCAGAGGACTTCAGAGGCAAGCACCGAGCTCCACTGCTGGGACTGGGCAATACCATGATGAGGGTGGGGTGTCAATGCAGTTTCTGTCCTCCCCCCCAAGAACAATGCAACGCTACAGATCCCACAGTGTGTCTAGCACCGCAACTAGCCGTGGTTCAACAGCAAGCAAAACAACACAAAGAAAATTTATTTTTTTCCTTCACAATCAAACTCTTAAAAGTTTTTAATTTATTTTTCATTTCAGTGGTGCACAACGTCATGCTCGTCTGGGTGTCTGCATTGTCCTACACATTCTCCTTTCAGATCAGAATGCAAGTAGAAATGGGCAAAATAAAGAAGAAGAGAGAAAGTATAACAAAAATGAAATCCAATCAGATCAGATAAGCGACACTCATTCCATTCTTGGATGCTGTAGCAGGTGTGGTTGAGGATTTGTAGTGGAAGTCAAACCTTGCAGGCCACTCTATGGGGGCATTTCTTTCCTAAGCCAAGAGGCGGGTCGATAACTCGCAATAAACTGTACATATCCTTATAATGAATGCGACCGCTGCAAAAAGAACAGGAGGAGTTAGAACAAACGTAGAGGACAGATACGACAAGAGAGAACAATGGGAAGAAAGAAGAGCACAAGATTGACAAGAAACAAGATATCATAACAGCAAAATTACTGTACGGTGTACACACACCACACACACATACTACACACCACACACACACACACACACACACACACACACACACATTGTTGTTGCCCGTCACCCATTTGAGCTGTAGTGCTTTTCTTCTGCAATGACACTGCAGTCTTTCCCTGTTCCTACCATTGTCTCAGCCTATCCCTTCTCTATTTAACCACTTCCTGTCTATTATCGTTCCTGTTGTCCTAATACAACCCATCCCCTGTCTCTCTCTCTCAATTCCTCTTCCTAATGTCTCTCTCAATTCCTCTTCCTAATGCAACCCATCCCCCTCTTCTTCTAATACAACCCATCCCCCTAATGCACCCATCCCCGTCTCTCTCAATTCCTCTTCCTAATGCAACCCATTCCCGTTTCTCTCAAATCCTCTTCTTAATGCAACCCATCCCCGGTCTCTCTCAATTCCTCTTCCTAATGCAACCCATCCCCCGTCTCTCTCTCTCAATTCCTCTTCCTAATAGAACCCATCCCCGTCTCTCTCAATTCCTCTTCCTAATAGAACCCATCCCCGTCTCTCTCAATTCCTCTTCCTAATACAACCCATCCCCGTCTCTCTCAATTCCTCTTCCTAATAGAACCCATCCCCGTCTCTCTCTCAATTCCCCATCTTCCTAATAGAACCCATCCCCGTCTCTCTCAATTCTCTTCCTAATAGAACTCTTCCTAATAATAGAACCCATCCCCGTCTCTCAATTCCTCTTCCTAATACAACCCATCCCCCTCTCTCAATTCCTCTCTCCTAATACAACCCATCAATTCCTCTTCCTAATAGAACCCATCCCCCGTCTCTCTCAATTCCTCTTCCTAATAGAACCCATCCCCCGTCTCTCTCTCAATTCCTCTTCCTAATAGAACCCATCCCCCGTCTCTCTCTCAATTCCTCTTCCTAATAGAACCCATCCCCGTCTCTCTCTCAATTCCTCTTCCTAATAGAACCCATCCCCCGTCTCTCTCTCTCAATTCCTCTTCCTAATAGAACCCATCCCCGTCTCTCTCAAGCTCTTCAATTCCTCTTCCCTAATACAACCCATCCCCCCGTCTCTCTCTCTCAATTCCTCTTCCTAATAGAACCCATCCCCCCGTCTCTCTCAACCCATTCCTCTTCCTAATAGAACCCATCCCCCTCTCAATTCCTCTTCCTAATAGAACCCATCTCTCTCTCAATTCCTCTTCCTAATAGAACCCATCCCCCGTCTCTCTCTCAATTCCTCTTCCCAATAGAACCCATCCATATGTCTATCTCTCAATTCCTCTTCCTAATAGAACCCATCCATATGTCTCTCTCTCAATTCCTCTTCCTAATAGAACCCATCCCCATCTCTCTCTCATTCCCCTCATTCATTCCCTTCCCCCTCTCTGCCAGCAGTGGTGTGTGCCAGTAATTGGTTGTGTGTGGAGTATAATTAAGGAATAGATCATTAACTAGAAATGCATGTGAATGCTAAATGGCCTAATGTGTAATAGCCACTTGTCATACAGAGGCCTATCTCCCCATATATTTTCTGTTCCCCCCTCCCTCCTTCCCTCCCTCCCTTGCTTCTCTCCAGAAAATCCTCCTTGTTTTCTTCCATGCCTGTCTTTATCTCAATTTGCCATGTTACCAAGACCTTTTAATTCTGATTGTTTTGATATTCCTACCCATCTCAGTCGTTCTCATTCTCTCTCTCAATTTCCCCTCCCCCACTACTGTGTCTCTACCTCCTTCCCTCAATCTCTCTCCCTCCTCTTCTTCTCTTCTTCTCTCCCTCTACATTGCAGACTACAGGACAGCAGAAGGATAACAGGCACTGGAATACAGATACTAGGAAACTTAGCGTGTTTCAGGTTCCACGGGGGTTGAATATACAGTACAGTAAAGGGGAGGTTTGTTGCCACAGTAAGTTTAGGCAGTATGCAGATTCCAGAGGGGGTGGAGGTGGGGTGGGGTCTGAACCACACACAGATAGGGAGAGGGCACAGGGAGGGAGGGATAACTGGATCACTGAGAAGGTTACTGCTCAGATCCATGATCCCACCTACAGCTGCTGTCTTGTGTGGGTTCTTTAGACTGATTTGGGATCAGTTCAACTACAGGAGACTTGGCCTTTATATCCTTTATGACTCTTGTCCTTTATAACTGTGGAGTAATTTACTTCATGGTTACTGTACAGCTCCCAGACTCCCACTCTTTTCATCTGATGTTCCCAAAGACTGAACTTAGATCAGTTTTACCACAGGCTAATGAGATCTAGTGCCAGGGTTGATCTAGTGCCAGGGTTGTGTGTGTGTGTGTGTGTGTGTGTGTGTGTGTGTGTGTGTGTGTGTGTGTGTGTGTGTGTGTGTGTGTGTGTGTGTGTGTGTGTGTGTGTGTTCTATGTGATGTGTTCATGTGTGTCACTCACCAAGCTGCTTGGTCATATTCAGCCCATATCCTGACATACTCGTCTAGATGATGTGGGCCGAGGATGGAGGAGTCTCTGGTCAGGTACTCAAAGTTGTCCATGATGACAGCCACGAACAGATTCAGCATCTAAAAACACAAACAGCCACATTATTACACAGTATTATGTCAGCCAAGCAAGTGTGCACTTATAACAGACTAGGGTTGCAAAATAAATTCCCTGGTTTTCGGGAAATCCTGCACTGTAAACCTCAAGGCATTTTTAACTCAAATACTTCTAATAAGTTATACTCTAAATCAATAAAGTCATTATTACTTAACATGTTTATGTGGTACTGACTCAAAAGTAAATGTAAATGAAAATGAAAAATATATTTTCCCTAGCATGCTCTACTGCAGTTAGATTTTTTGGAATTGTTTTTAATGTCTGTGTTTTTGCATGTACATTGAGTGATTGATTGATTAAATGTTATGCTACAATGTATGTTTCTAATCCAATCACTTCATTTTTGCACTTGTTACTGAAATGGTTGTTCCAGTTTAAATGGCTTAGTTCGTTTCCTCCCACTGTTCTTAACCCTGGCAGTCAATATGAATGCAGGTTGTGGGTGAATACACATTTCAACTGTTGGATAGTCTAACGCTGACTAAATCCCAATAGGAATTTGCAAGCCAGCATAATGTGATTTACAGTTAGGGTTGCAAAATTCTGGTAAATTTCCCAGGATTACTGGAAACCTTTTGGGGAATGTTTGTGGAATTTTGCAAACCTATTTGCATGACTGATGTGGCCTGTAAACGAAGAGTTTCAGGCCACTGTATAAGGCCTTATGATACATGTAATGGTCCAATAATAGTGATAGATTTTGCCTAGGAACTCTCTTGGTGAAGACCAAGGGCTAGAAAATTAACCAATTCAACAACCATGTCTCTGTCATTAACAAATAGAGTCATGGGTGGTAACTCTACAATTCAATCGAAAAGGCAAGGCACACTGGGAAATTATTGGAGGCATGGCTTAGTGGGAGCGTTACATTTAAGAATACCTTACAAAAAAAATATATTTTGTATTACACATATGAAGGTAGTACTACTAACTTCAGCTATTTAAGTTTATTTTTTAGTTAATCGGTTTCCTCAAAATGTTTGAGTAGCCAGAACCTATCTGGTTTTGCAGTGTGGTTGGACTATTCTGGAGTTCCTGCTTATTCCCTCCTGATTACGGGAATCCTCCAACTAAGATTTAGGGAATTTTGCAATCCTATAACCGACACTAAGGGGGAAAATATGACTAAAAGGGGAATAGAGAAAGACAGACAGCTAGAGCTTCTCACCAGGAAGGAGCAGAAGAAGATGAAGGACACAAAGTAGAGGTAGGCAAACTGGCTGCCACACTCTGGTTCAGTGTTCCCTGCCAGAGGATCACAGAGCTTCCCTCCAAGACACGACAGCATGATGTCATGCCACGCCTCGCCCGTGGCACTCCTATACAAATACACACACGTTGGAGACACACATATGCATGTACTGTACACACAGGCACGCACAAATGTAAACACACACACACACACACCTGAAGAGCAGCATGAGAGCTTGGAAGAAAGTCCTGAAGTTGTTGTGTTCGTTGATGGCGCTCCCCTCTTCCTCCTCCATCCCTATGTTCCCAAACAGCTGACAAAACAACAAAGTGTCAGCATCCTAGGTAATATGGGAGAATGCACAACCTCATACACGTTCCTATGGCAGGCAAGTGTCAGCATCCTAGGTAATATGGGAGAATGCACAACCTCATACACGCAGCATCCTATGGGAGAATGCAGGCAAGTGTCAGCATCCTAGGTAATATGGGAGAATGCACAACCTCACACACGTTCCTATGGCAGGCAAGTGTCAGCATCCTAGGTAATATGGGAGAATGCACAACCTCACACACGTTCCTATGGCAGGCAAGTGTCAGCATCCTAGGTAATATGGGAGAATGCACAACCTCACACACGTTCCTATGGCAGGCAAGTGTCAGCATCCTAGGTAATATGGGAGAATGCACAACCTCACACACGTTTCTATGGCAGGCAAGTGTCAGCATCCTAGGTAATATGGGAGAATGCACAACCTCATACACGTTCCTATGGCAGGCAGGCAGTGTCACTTTCCCTGGGTGCTTTTTATAAAGTTCATGTTGATCTGTAAAAATGCCCATTCATTTTGACTTGTTTTTCTCTTCATGTCTCTACTCACCTGCATCCCGATGATGGCATAGATGAAGAACAGCATGCCGATAAGCAGGCACACGTACGGCAGCGCCCTAAACAGACATAAAGAGCTGGGTACTATTCAGTGTGTGTGTGTGTGTGTGTGTGTGTGTGTGTGTGTGTGTGTGTGTGTGTGTGTGTGTGTGTGTGTATTCTGTCATAGGTCCCCACAATGCTGCTAAGTGGGTTTTGTGCAGAGGTGGGACTAAGTCACTATTATTCGAGTCATGAGCAAGTCTCAAGTCCCAAGTTCCATATCTTCAGTCGAGTCCCAGAAAGAACAGGTCGAGTCTCGGGTCCAGTCCATGTCGTGCATTCTAAGGGAATGTCGAGTCAAGTCACAAGTCAAGTAAACAAATCTCTACATGCAATGACTTGTTCCAACTACAAATCCTGGCCTTGAACTATAAGGTTCTATCTTACATGTCAGAAATGAGTTAGCCACGTATAATAGATCTTGAGATGATTCTTCATATGTCTGTAAAGTTATATTTTTGAAAAAGTACATTAAGTGAAAACATGTCAACTATACAATTCTGTGAGGTCACATCGTTGTTCAGTGATGACAGTTATTTGTCTAATGATCATAATGTATGTCTTAATGTATTTGATGTGTTCTGACTATTTTGGTAATATACTAATTCTATCATTTATGTATTCAAATAGCTATAGTCGTAAGAACTGAATATGTCTAATTTAGAAGTGTCAAATAGAACCATATGGCTGAACATACATTAACATTTCAGAACCATAAGCTTATCTTCTAATGCACGCCCCTAAAAAGATCTCACTAGAAAACACTTCTGATGGAGCGATGTATGAGAGTCGGGAAGCAAGTTCAGGGAGTGAATACATTTAATTAATAAATGAACAAAGCAAGAAACAAAACAGTGCACCGACATGAACCGGGAACAGAAACAATGACGACTGGGGAAGGAACCAAAGGGAGTGACATAAAGAGCAGGTAGTCAAGGAGGTGATGGAGTCCAGGTGAGTGTCATTATGCGCCTAACGCTCAAGAGCAGCCTGGCGACCTAGAGGCCGGCGAGGGAGCACGTGACAGTACCCCCTCCTCGACGTGCGGCTCCAGCCGCAGGATGTCGACCAAGATAACGATCCCGGGGATCGTCACCTCTGCCAAGGCTCGGGAACCTATCAATCCGGCTGAGGCGTGGGAGCATGACGACCTAGAGTGCCGGAGAGAGAGCATACGTGACAGTACCTCCTCCCCGGTGCGTTCGGCTCCAGCCGCAGGACGCCAACCACAGGGACAATCCCGGGGATCCAGAGCGGGACAGGTTGCCTCCGCTGAGGAGCAGAAACCTGACAAACCGGCTGAGGAGTGAACCTGATGAGCCGGCTGAGATCTCCCAGGTTGCCTCGGCCGAGGCACTGGAACCTGTTCACCCCGCTTCGGCATGGGAGCCTATCAAACCTGCTGAGGCATGGACGCCTATCAAACCCGCTGAGGCATGGGAGCCTATCAAACCCGCTGAGGCATGGGAGCCTATCAAACCTGCTGAGGCATGGAAGCCATCAAACCCGCTGAGGCATGGGAGCCTATCAAACCTGCTGAGGCATGGAAGCCTATCAAACCCGCTGAGGCATGGGAGCCTATCAAACCCGCTGAGACATGAGAGCCTATCAAACCCGCTGAGGCATGGACGCCTACAAACTGGCTGAGGCATGGAAGCCTATCAAACCCGCTGAGGCATGGAAGCCTATCAAACCCGCTGAGACATGGGAGCCTATCAAACCCGCTGAGGCATGGACGCCTACAAACCGGCTGAGGCATGGAAGCCTACAAACTGGCTGAGGCATGGAAGCCTACAAACTGGCTGAGGCATGGAAGCCTACAAACCTGCTGAGGCATGGAAGCCTACAAACCGGCTGAGGCATGGGAGCCTACAAACTGGCTGAGGCATGGGAGCCTACAAACCGGCTGAGGCATGGGAGCCTACAAACTGGCTGAGTCATGGGAGCCTACAAACTGGCTGAGGCATGGGAGCCTATCAAACCCGCTGAGGCATGGGAGCCTACAAACTGGCTGAGGCATGGGAGCCTACAAACTGGCTGAGGCATGGGGAGCCTACAACCGGCTGAGGCATGGGAGCCTACAAACTGGCTGAGGCATGGGAGCCTACAAACCGGCTGAGGCATGGAGCCTACAAACCGGCTGAGGCATGGGAGCCTACAAACTGGCTGAGGCAGCCTACAAACCGGCTGAGGCATGGGAGCCTACAAACTGGCTGAGGCATGGAGCCTACAAACTGGCTGAGGCATGGAGCCTATCAAACCCGCTGAGGCATGGGAGCCTACAAACCGGCTGAGGCCTCCCAGGTAGCTCCGCCCAACACCAGGACTCGACATCACCACCAACACAAAAATAAACACAAAAAAACACTCCCTGATGCTTCCCTGACGAGTCGTCATTCTGTAACGATGTACGCTGAGTCGGAAGAAAGTTCAGGGAGTGATTTTTTTATAAATAAATTTAAAAACAAGAAACACAAACAGCGCACCGACACGAAACAGGAACAATGACGACTCGGGAAGAGACCAAAGGGGGAGTGACTTATATAGAGCAGGTAATCAAGGAGGTGATGGAGTCCAGGTGAGTGTCATTATGCGCCTAATGCTGGTGACTGGTGTGCGCCCTAACGAGCAGCCTGGTGACCTAGAGGCCGGAGAGAGGGAGCTCAAGTGACATCTGAGATCTGGGATGTAAAAACTGATGCTCAATATCTCAGAACTTTGCTTAGTGCAGATAGAGCCTTATACTCCCAATGTCACAAAATCGTTGTCTATTTATTGTGGCTACCAGACATCCTTTTCTTTATTTCGTCTACAACATTTTGATTAAGTAATAATTGATTTTAACAACAAATTCCAAATCCAAGCTTCATTTTTATTTATTCAATTTCAAGCAATTTTGACATACCAAAATACCAGTAAACCTATGCTAGTAATTGTTGCTTGATGCCCCATTGCTGGTGAGCATGCAAAGTAGCATTCTTGTTCATCACTATTTTTGGAGCTGCATATTGATATGTCAATCCTCTCTCCCTACAAGTTGATGTGTGCACTGCACCCGATTATATAGCTGTACAGTAGATGATATAGCTGTACTACAGATTATATAGCTAGCTGTACTACAGATGATATAGCTGTACTACAGATGATATAGCTGTACTACAGATTATATAGCTAGCTGTACTACAGATGATATAGCTGTACTACAGATGATATAGTTGTACAGCAGATTATATATTGAGAGCTAGCTGTACTACAGACAGTATGATATAGCTGTACTACAGATGATATAGCTGTACTACAGATGATATAGCTGTACTACAGATGATATAGCTGTACAGCAGATTATATAGCTAGCTGTACTACAGATGATATAGCTGTACAACATATTATATAGCTGTACAACAGATGATATAGCTGTACAGTAGATGATATAGCTGTACAGCAGATACAGCAGATGATATAGCTAGCTAGCTGTACTACAGATGATATAGCTGTACAGCAGATGATATAGCTGTACAGCAGATGATATAGCTGTACTACAGATGATATAGCTGTACTACAGATGATATAGCTGTACAGATATAGCTGTAGATTATAGATGATATAGTTGTACAGCTGTACTACAGATGATATAGCTGTACAACAGATGATATAGCTGTACAACAGATGATATAGCTGTACAGCAGATGATATAGCTGTACAGCAGATGATATAGCTAGCTGTACTACAGATGATATAGCTGTACAGCAGATGATATAGCTGTACTACAGATGATATAGCTGTACTACAGATGATATAGCTGTACAGCAGATTATATAGCTAGATGATATAGCTGTACAGCAGATTATATAGCTAGCTGTACTACAGATGATATAGCTGTACAACAGATTATATAGCTGTACAACAGATGATATAGCTGTACAGCAGATGATATAGCTGTACAGCAGATGATATAGCTAGCTGTACTACAGATGATATAGCTGTACAGCAAGCCGGCAATCCTTTCGCTAGCTCATCAAACCATTCAGTGACCAGTTCTCTTTTTGACCCGCGACTCCAAAAAAGGAGTGGTTCAAAGCTTGCGACCCCCCATGTACACACATGCACACGCTCACAGGTGATTCATTTTCAAAACGCAAGATACAGAAATAAACTGAGTTTTACACTTTCATTTTGAGCTGAAAGTCATTCATGTTTACAGTCAATATCGACGAGGGATATCAGGTCACTGGAGTCTGGAGTCCAGAGCAGGCAGGATCATACGGTCTACATGTATGCAGAGAGGCTTGCAGGATCGGATGGAGAGCATGATCATGTAGCCTTTTTCTTCCTCACAAATATCCTAATTAATTTGTCAGAATATATTACATCTTCATCCCATAAGTATTGAAGTGCGATGTTACATCTATCTCTAGACATATACAGTTGAAGTCGGAAGTTTAAATAGATTTAGGTTGGAGTCATTAAAACTTGTTTTTCAACGACTCCACAAATTTCTTGTTAACAAACTGTAGTTTTGGCAAGTCAGTTAGAGATCTACTTGTGTGCATGACACAGACTTTTTCCAGCAATTGTTTACAAACAGATTATTTCCTTATAATTCACTGTATCACAATTCCAGTGGGTCAGAAGTTTACATACATTAAGTTGACTGTGCCTTTAAACAGCTTGTAAAATTTCAGAAAATGATTTATTGGCTTTAGAAACTTCTGATAGGCTAATTTACATAATTTGAGTCAATTGGATATGTACCTGTGGATTTATTTCAAGGCCTACCTTCAAACTCAGTGCCTCTTTTCTTGACATCATGGGAAAATCAAAAGAAATCAGCCAAGACCTCAGAAGAAAAATGTAGACCTACACAAGTCTGGTTCATCCTTGGGAGCAATTTCAAACGCCTGACGGTACCACATTCATCTGTACGCAAGTATAAACACCATGGTGTCATGTTCTGACCTTTATTTCTTTGTTTTGTCTTTTATTTAGTATGGTCAGGGCGTGAGTTGGGGTGGGCAGTCTATGTGTGTTTTTCTATGTTGTGGGTTTGAGTTCAGCCTAGTATGGATCTCAATCAGAGGCAGGTGTCATTAGTTGTCTCTGATTGAGAATCATACTTAGGTAGCCTGGGTTTCATTTTTTGAGTTGTGGGTGTTTGTTTTCCGTGTGTGTGTTTGTTGCCACACGGTACTGTTTCGTTTCTGCTTCATTTCACGTTTATTGTTTTGTAGTGTTCAGTTTATGTCTTTAAAAAACGTTATGGACACTTACCACGCTGCACATTGGTCCTCCGATCCTTCTCGCTTCTCCTCCTCAGAGGAGGAATGCCGTTACAGAAACACCCACCAACAAAGGACCAAGCAGCGTGGTAAGGACAGCAGCAGCAGCGGGAAAGAACACAGGACTCCTGGACATGGGAGGAGATTCTGGACGGCAAAGGACCCTGGGCACAGCCAGGGGAATATCGCGCCTCAAAGCAGACCTGGAGGCAGCGAAGGCAGAGAGGCGCTGGTGAGGAGGCAGCACGGCGCGCGGCTGGAAGCCCGAGAGGCAGCCCCAAAAATGTCTTGGGGTGTACATTATCGGCCGGGCTAGAGTGGGCATCGAGCCAGGTGCCATGAAGCCGGCTCTGCGCATCTGGTCTCCAGTGCGTCTCCTCGGGGGCGTACATGGCACCAGCCTTACGCATGGTGTCCCCCGGGTTCGCCAGCACAGCCCATTGCGGGCTATTCCACCTCGCCGCACTGGCCGGGCTACGGGGAGTATTCAACCAGGTAAGGTTGGGCAGGCGATGCCAGAATCGCCCTTCACTCCGGAGCTGCCGGAGTCTCCCGCCCACTCCGGGACCTAAGAAATCTCCCGTCCATTCGGGACCATTTCTAGGTCCCCAGTCCGAGGTCGGCGGCGAGGGTCGCCGTGTTTAAGAGGCCACGGAGGCGGACAATGAAGCGGAGAAAAACTGTGGTTAAGTGGGGTCCACGTCCCACGCCAGAGCTGCCACCGCGGACAGACGCCCACCCAGACCTCCCCTATAGGTTCAGGTTTTGCGGGCGAGTCCGCACCTTTGGGGGAGTACTGTCACGTTTGTCTTTATTTAGTATGGTCAGGCGTGAGTTGGGGTGGGCAGTCTATGTGTGTTTTTCATAAGAGGAGGAGGAATGCCGTTACACATGGGACCATGCAGCTGTCATACCGCTCAGGAAGGAGACGCATTCTGTCTCCTAGAGATTAACCTACTTTTGGTGCAAAAGTGCAAATCAATCCCAGAACAACAGCAAAGGACCTTGTGAAGATGATGGAGGAAACAGGTACAAAAGTATCTGTATCCACAGTAAAACGAGTCCTATATCAACATAACCCAGCAAGGAAGAAGTCACTCCTCTAAAAACCGCCATAAAAACGCCAGACTACTGTTTGCAACTGCACAAGGGGACAAAGATAGTACTTTTGGAGAAAGGTCCTCTGGTCTGATGAAACAAAAATAGAACTGTTTGGCCATAATGACCATCGTTATGTTTGGAGGAAAAGGGGAGGCTTGCAAGCCATCCCAACCTTAAAGCGGGGTGGCAGCATCATATTTTGAGGGTGCTTTGCTACAAAAGGGACTGTGCACTTCACAAAATAGATGGCATCATGCGGTAGGAAAATTATGTGGCTATATTGCAGCAACATCTCAAGACATCAGTCAGAAGTTATAGTTTGGTTGCAAATGGGTCTTCCAAATTACAATGACCCCAAGCATACTTCCAAAGTTGTGGCAAAATGGCTTAAGGACAACAAAGTCAAGGTACCAAATACCAATTGAGTGGTATGTAAACCGACTGGGAATGTGATGAAAGAAATAAAACTGAAATAAATCATTCTCTCTGACATTTCACATTCTTAAAATAAAGTGTGATCCTAACTGATCTAAGACAGGGAATTTTACTAGATTAAATAGGAATTGTGAAAAAACTAAGTTTAAAATGTATTTGGATAAGGTGTATGTAAACGTCCGACTTCAACTGTATAATCCACTAAACTTGGCCTATCTGAAATATGAAAAAATTATCAATTAAATTATTGGCCTTTTTTGTTCTGGCAAAGATGAGCCTGTACCCTGATGAAGACAGCTTGTTGTCGAAAACGTTGGACATAAAAAATAAAATAATAATTTTAGCATCTGACCTTCTAGGGCTAGCGGCTCTCCTTCATTTTTCAAAGATGAACCTGTAGCAGATTGATCAATGTAGGTAGACTACTCTGTTTTTGCCAGGGCAAACCGAGAAATTAAGTTATTTCTTTCTGGTCACAGTTTTTCTTCTGGTCACACACTCACGACCCCAAAAACCTTCTCAGTGTGCTACTATAGCTCACAACCTGTGTTGATTGACGGTTTGCTGGTCCAATCAGAGGGACGAGGCATTTCACTAGCAAATCTTTTTGTTGTTGTTTGCAAGTGTGATACTGAATGAGTGACACAAAACAAGTGACCAAACGTTACAAAATCTGGCCAGATAAGTCATCAGTCTCAAGTCTAACTCGGAGTCCCAAGTCTGAGGCTCCAAGTCGAAGTCAAGTCTCAAGTTGTTTTATTTTCTATGAAGTTGACTCTCAAGTCATCAAATCTGTGACTTAAAACCTGACTCGAATTCATGTCATGTGACTTGAGTCCACACCTCTGGTTTTGTGTGTATTCTGTCATAGGTCTCACAATGCTACTACTAGGGTTTGTGTGGGTATATTCTCATAGGTCCCCATATCTGTGTGTGTGTGTGTGTGTGTGTGTGTGTGTGTGTGTGTGGCATTACCTTTGAAGGATTGAACAAAGGTCCAGAGCAGGATGCGGATGGTTTCTCCCTGCCGGAGCAGTTTGATGAGCCTGGCAGCCCTGAACAGTCTCAGGAAACTCAAGTTGATGAAGTTATTCTACAACCCCACAATATGACCAGACACAAGAGTGTGAGAGAGAGAAATAGAGATAGAAAGAGAGACATGGAGGGGTGAGGGAAAGAAGGAAGGAGAGATGGGAAAAAGGGGGAAGAGAGGATGGAAAGATAGAGGCAGGGACAAATAGAGGAGGAAGTGTGGAGAAAAGGAGGTAGAGAGGAGAAGCTTATCACTTGCCATGCAATGTTAGATAACTATTTCTGTCCTAAAACAAAACCAAACCATAAAAGCAGGGGAAAAGTTCAAAAACAAACTGAGGAGGATTCAAAATCAACAGAAAAGCAACCAAACAGAACTGGAATCAAATGCAAACCAAACCAAAAAAGTCAAGGCTTGTAGCAGGCTCGGGCATATCCAAGGAGTTAGAAGAAGGGAATCAATACAGGGAAAGGAAAATCATATATTCAAACCTAACCATGTCACCCAATTGGGCAGTAAGTAGTAGCAGTAGGTAGAAAGTAGTAGTAGTAGTACTAGTTTGTAGTAGCAGTAGTTGGTTGTAGTGGTAGTAGTAGTAGTAGCTTGAAGTAGTAGTAATAGTTGGTAGTACTGGTAGTAGTAGTAGTTTGTACTAATAGTAGTAGTAGTAGTTGGTAGTAGTGGTAGTAGTAGTAGTAGTAGTTTGTAGTAGTAGTAGTAGTAGTTGGTAGTAGTGGTAGTAGTAGTCAAAGTAGTTTGTAGTAGCTGGTGGTAGTGGTAGTAGTAATAGTAGTAGTTTGTAGTAGTAGTAGTAGTAGTAGGTCCCCTACAATGCTCAGATATAATGGTGCAGGAGGGGATGGCTCCTAACCAACTGGGCTATTTTGTTTGTTTTTTCGCATTGTTTGTAACTCATTTTGTACATAATTTGCTGCTACCGTCTCTTATGACCGAAAAAGAGTCTGGACAGAACAGCGATTACTCACCTAGAACTGGAGAAAGATTTTTTTTTCTGCTTTCTGTCAAGACAAGGCCCAAATCCCCGTAATCAGTGTGAAGAAAAGACGGAGAAAAAAGGGGAGGAGGGCAGGGTGCCTTAAGAATTTGCCAAGAGTAGGTAAACCACCTACCTCCCATATTATTGGCCAGCATGCAATCATTGCAAAACAAACGGGACACCTCCGATTAAGACTATCCTATCAACGGCACATTAAAATGTAATATCTATGTTTCACCAAGGCATGGCTGAATGACAAAACGTATAATATAGAGCTGATGGCTTGTGCATCGGCAGGACAGAGCAGCTACAACTGGCAAGACGTAGGGCGAGGTGTGTGTCTATTTGTCAACACTTACAGCGCAATGTCTAATATTAAAGAAGTCTCGAGGTATTGCTCGCCTGGGATAGAATACCTCATGATAAGCTGTAGACCACACTATCTACCAAGAGAGTTCTCATCTATATTATTCGTAGCCGCTTTTTACCATCACAAACCGATGCTGGCACTAAAACCGCACTCAACGAGTGGCCATAAGCAAACAAGAAAATGCTCATCCAGAAGCGGCGCCCTAGTGGCCGGGGACTTTAATTGCAGGCGAATTTAAATCTGGTTTACCTCATTTCTACCAGCATGTTAAAAGTACAACCAGAGGGAAAAAACCTAGACCACTTTTACCCCACACACAGAGATGCAAACAAAGCTCTCCTCACCCTCCATTTGGAAAATCTGTCCACAATTTATCCTCCTGATTCTCGCTTACAAGCAAAAACAAAAATCAGGAAGTACCAGTCACTCGCTCACACGGAAGAGGTCAGATGACGTGGATGATATGCTACAGAACTGTTTTGCAGCACAGACTGGAATATGTTCCGGGATTCATCCATTGGCATTGAGGAGTATACCACCTTAGTCTCCGGCTTCATCAATAAGTGCATCGACGATTTACATTCCCACAGCACCATACGGCATTTCAACCAGAAGCCAAGGATTACAGGCAACATCCGCACTGAGCTAAAGGCTAGAGCTGCTCTTTTCAAGGAGCGACACTTATCCAGACGCTATAAGAAATCCTGCGGATGCCCCAGACGAACCATCAAACAGGCAAAGTGTCAATACATGACCAAAATTGAATCCTACAATCGCCCTGATGCTCATCGGACGTGACAGGGCTTGAAAATATTACAGACTACAAAGGGAAACCCAGCCGCGAGCTGCCCAGTTACGCGAGCCTACCAGACGAGCTAAATTCCTTTTATGCTCGCTTCGAGTTAAGCAAACACTGAAGCACGACTCGAGAGCACCAGCTGTTCCAGACGACCGTCGGGATCCTCTGCCTTCCGTAGCTGATGTGAGCAAGACCTTTAAACAGGGCAACATTCATACAACCACTCGACTAACCTGCAAATCTACATACGATTTACAATGTTATTGTTAGCGTAATTTTAGTAAATTTTTTCAACTTGTTTGAACTGAATTACGGTTAAGGGCTTGTGGCGGCGATTTACCGTATTCAGCGATGTTTTAAATTTTAACAATATTTAACCATTTAATTCAGGCAGTCAGTTAAGAACAAATTTACATTACAACAGATCGCTCCCGGAACCGTAAGAACGTAACCTGCACCGCTCAACGCTTAACCACTAGCTACTTAAGTCATTCCCATTTGAGGCTACCTGCCGATGATAAACAAATTTGATTTGAGAGTAGTAGTAGAAAGTAGTAGTGGCAGTAGCAGTGGTAGCTACTCAGCAGGGTAGTGTTAAGTACCAGCAGCAGCAGGCAGCAGCAGCAGGCAGTGGTGCAACAGTAACAGCAGCAGCAGTTGTGTATACAGTGAGGCAGAGCAGTAGTAGCGTGCAGTAGCAGTTAGTAGTAGCGGTAGCAGTGCGGAGTGAACCGTTTTCTGTAAATACAACCAAATGCACTGATCCTCAGGCAAATGCACCACCGCACAATATGGAGCTAGCTAGATCACAGCAAGTTAACCACGTGTCAGCAAGCAGGTAAAGCTGACAGCTCTCCTCCACAAAGGGATTGGCTCGTTTTAGTCCTGTGACATTATAAAGTCAGGTTCGATTCCATTTCAGTTCACTCAATTCAGGGGATAAAATTAGATAACATTTTTAATTCTAAAATTGAAAAATTGTCCACTGTTGCTTAAGAGGACTCTGAATTTCAAGTCACCTCCTGAAATAACATAATTTACATGGAATGAACTTAGCTTTCTTCTGCGTCACAGTCAGAGAAAAAGGGGAAGGAGTGGGCTTCTGAGTTGAAGGATAAACTGCAAATACTGTATATTGATGATATTTAGAAATATAATATATAACTCAAATATATAGCTCAAATTATTACACTTAATGGCTAAAGCATTTGTAAAAACCACTACAGAAATAAAACTGTACTTGATCAATGTAAACTATGTGTGTGATGCTCAGCACTGTCCTGTTTGATTACTGTAAACTATGTGTGTGATGCTCACTGTCCTATTTGATTACTGTAAACTATGTGATGCTCACTGTCCTTTGGATTACTGTAAACTGTATGTGTGATGTCTCCTGTCCTATTTGATTACTGTAAACTATGTGTGATGCTCTACTGGTCCTAGTTGGATTACTGTAAACTATGTTTGTGATGCTCACTGTCTATTTGATTACTGTAAACTATGTTTGAGATGCTCACGGTCCTATGATGTGCATGGTCCTTCAACCCTCTACCAGGGAAGGGTTCTGGGTTAGAGAGGGCTTTGCAGTAGTACATTCAGCTCCATCAGGCATGTTCACTATGGCATTGCAACACAAGCCTATGTGGGTGTATTTATTAGGCTATGTACTGCTGTGTGTGTGTCTCAGGTGTGTAGGTCAGTGTCCATGCATGTCTGGGTGTGTTTAATCTAATGTGTCTATGAGTAGTATACGTGTGCCATCCTGTCAGGAGACATGCAGTGGGGCAGCATGCACAATGGCAGATCATGTCCGTGAAGCTTTAGACCCAGTCACTCAGTGGTACTCCTGTCACACTCCACTCCCTGGCTCTACAGACACGGCTTTTCGTGTGTGTGTGTGTGTGTGTGTGTGTGTGTGTGTGTGTGTGACTGCTTTAAGGAATGTAAGCAGTGAATGCATGTCTAGTGATTGTGAGAGTATTGTCCAGGCTGTGTCCTAATAGGCTTGACCAGCTTCGTTCCTTTCACATTACCACAGATCTGATAGAATACTTTAAACACATTTGTTCTTCTCTCTCCTTGAAATAATCACTGATTGAACATGATCAGATTGGCGAGAGCAGGAGTTCCACCACATAGCTATTAAAGGTAACTGCCAAAATAGAGGAAACACCAACGTAGCGTTGTAGTAGGGTGTTGAGCCACCACGAGCTGCCAGAACAGCTTCAATGTGCCTTGGCATAGATTCTACAAGTGTCTGGAACTCTATTGAGAGGATTTAATGCCATTCTTCCATGAGACACCCCCATTACTCCTGTCTCAGGCGCCGATTTTCATGCTAAACAAACCATTCAGTGACCACTGTAACTTGCCCTGATGGATGGGTATTGTTATCCTGGAAGAGGTCACTCCCATCAAGACAGAAAGGTTGGGAAGGGAGCATTCAGAAAGGCTGTGTATTTATTGCCATTTATCTTGCCCTCTAAAGGGATGAGTGGACCATGCCAGGAAAAGGCACCCACACCATAACAGAGCTGCCAGGAAGTTCCCATTCTCAAGTGGTTCCTTTATTTTTGGATCAGATCAGTCAGATCAGGAGTGATCCCTTCAAGGAAGGGAGGGAAGGAAGGGATGCATTTGAACAGTATTAAAATCAGAACCTGAAGGGTATTAGGACAATGACTACTGGCCAATTCCAAATTGACTCTGGAAAGCCTCTAGGTCTATCACGTGTAGATCTGAAAGCATTGGATTTGGTATCAGTAATCTGACAACTAACCCATCCAGATAGGCTAGGTGGAATATTAGCTAAATCCTATCTGATCCTTTTAGGATCTATACAAGGGTATCCATTTTGGGATTGGTCGAATGTCTCTGTCCGGTGACTGGAGCAGGAGGTCAATCAGTCATCTTGTCAAACCTGGGTCAGAGATCAAGGTCAGGGGTCACTGCCAGGGTGAGGAGTCGAGCAACATGCATCACCACAGCCACACCAGGAAATGGATGCAGGTAAAGTATCTCCAAAAAGTACAAAACCATCATGTGGATGTTGCAGATGACATGGTTTATAAGGCATTTTTGGAGAGTTGATTTAACAAAGAGTGCGATTGGCCAGGCCAGGTTTCATGGATGGACACATAGTGCATTTTTGATTGGATGAATTCATCAGAAGGGAGAGGACAGAAGTAGTTGCCATTAAGTAGCGTAGAGTTAAAGAAAGCATGTAAAAAGATAAAACAGGAAATGAATTTTCATTATGTACACATTATTACTGGGAGTTCAGTTCAGTCATAACACTGCCTCCATACATACAACAGTTCAGTCATAACACTGCCTCATACATACAACAGTTCAGTCATAACACTGCCTCCATACATACAACAGTTCAGTCATAACACTGCCTCCATACATACAACAGTTCAGTCATAACACTGCCTCCATACATACAGCAGTTCAGTCATACCACTGCCTCTATATATATACAACAGTTCAGTCATAACACTGCCTCCATACATACAACAGTTCAGTCATAACACTGCCTCCATACATACAACAGTTCAGTCATAACACCTGCCTCCATACATACAACAGTTCAGTCATAACACTGCCTCCATACATACAACAGTTCAGTCATAACACTGCCTCCATACATACAACAGTTCAGCCACAACACTGCCTCCATACATACAACAGTTCAGTCATAACACTGCCTCCATACATACAACAGTTCAGTCATAACACTGCTTCCATACATACAACAGTTCAGTCATAACACTGCCTCCATACATACAACAGTTCAGTCATAACACTGCCTCCATACATACAACAGTTCAGTCATAACACTGCCTCCCATACATACAACAGTTCAGTCATAACACTGCCTCCATACATACAACAGTTCAGTCATAACACTGCCTCCCATACATACAACAGTTCAGTCATAACACTGCCTCCATACATACAACAGCAGGGATATCAACGACTAGGAAACAGATGAAGTTCAAAAATATAATATAATCTCATGGTGTTAGGAGTAATCTCATGTTCAAAAACATGAGATTACTCTAACATGAGATTACTTTTGAACATGAGGAGATTACTCAACATGCGATTACTCTAACATGAGATTACTTTTAACATGAGATTACCCAACATGAGATTACTTTTAACATGATTATTTTAACATCCACACACTAACAAGCTTCCATTGGACTGCGAGGAAATGAACATGATTGTCAAGTCGTGTGTTTGAATCAGCCGGCAACTACAGCTTTAATTTGAGCTGACCCAAATTAAAGGCTACTTTGATGGACTACACTGGACTGATCAAGAACAGGGCTTGCTTTTTCATGTTCAAAGGTCCCTCTCAATCAAATGGTGTCTCGACTGTCTGAGGTCAGTTTAGAGAAGAGGAACCAATTCCACCTGATTGTTTTGCCATTAACATCCACTGCCAGTAACAGCTGGTAGGGACGGTTTATAGAGCATAGTTGGGGACAGGAGTTTTCCTCACCATAAGAACTGACAGGAAAACGTAGGGTCTAGTTCAAGTCATGTAGTCAGGAAAAACTCTTGCCACTACTAAGATATTATGTAATCATAATATACATGATATAACATTATGTCAAAATACTATACCCATTGAAATAAAATCTTATTTAATTTCTATGATTATGCCTAATAGTCACTAACCCCTTTGTCATGCAGAGCCATGATGTTCAAGCTTTTGTTCCAGCCCAGCAGTAACAACCTGATTCAACCAATCAACCAATCAATGTCCCAATGAGGAGTTAAAGGTTTAATCAGATCTGTTGGTGCTGGGCTGGTTATAAACGTGCATATAGCTCTCCAGGACCTGGGTTGATAGAGTTTAGGTTTTTTAATGGAAACAAAGGTATAGCTATCAGGACTGTCTCAGAGACACACAACATTCAAAAACAATATTCATATTTCATAATATGGTTTATAAAGGTATTACAACACACACACACACTGCATGCATGCACAGGTACGGCGCATTACACCACATTACCTGCCTGGAATACCTGAATAACTAGTGTAGTCACCTCATTGGCTTATCATTCTTCACTATCCAACTGGTTTCTAAGTGGTTGCTATTTCTAGAGGAACAGTCTGATTGGCCAGATTGTTTTGAGGCTGGTTATTTGATTGGCTGTCAGGTTGCCTAGCAGATCAGTAGAGTAAGTCTGTGTGTGTGTGTGTGTGTGTGTGTGTGTGTGTGTGTGTGTGTGTGTGTGTGTGTGTGTGTGTGTGTGTGTGTGTGTGTGTGTGTGTGTGTTAGTCTCCTGAGTATTGTCTCAGTGGTGGGCTACACGATCCAGGTCTCTGCTCTGCTCTCCACCAACTGGGACAATTATGTAAGGCTTCAAAATATGTTCATGCTTCACTGGGCAATGCAAAGATCCTGTACACTACGGTCTGCCTTTCTCTCTGCTTCTCTATGTGCCCCTGCTCTCTTTCTATCTGCCCCCCCTCTCTCTTTCTACCTGTCCAACACCCCCTCTCTCTACCTCTCTCTCTCTCTCTCTCTTTCTCTCCTCTCTACTTGTCTCACTCTCTTTACCTCTCCCCTTACACCTCTCTCTCTCTCCTCTCTCTCTCTCTACCTCTCTCTCTCTCTCTGCCTCTGTCCTCTCCCACTCATTCCACTGAACTTGCTGACACACCATTTCCCTTCCCACTGTTAATTCCCCTGCCTCCTCACTTACCCCGAGCTCAGTCACTAAAATATCTGTAATGCTGCCCAGGACTGTCACACAGTCAAAATGTTCCAGGCATCTTTGAAGTAATTCTGTGGGCAGAAGAGAAAAGAGGGAGGAAGGAGGGAAACAAAGAAGGAGTAGGAAAGGAAAGAGATTGAGGAGAGAAGGGACAAAAAGTTGAGTCAGTGTCAGACGGCAACAGGACATAGATTAGACGAGATAAAAATGAACGCTAGTTATGCCATATTGATTATTCCAGCAGCATATGACTAGAGTCCTAAAACCCTGACTCTCCTTTTATTAGTCTCTCTCTCACGCCTTGGTCTTAGTATTTTGTGTTTTCTTTAATTATTTGTTCAGGCCAGGTGTGACATGGGTTTATTGTGGTGTCATTGGGGTTTGTAGTATTTGGGATTGCATGAGTAGGGGTGTTGTATAGGCTTGGTTGCTTGAGGCGGTTCTCAATCAGAGTCAGGTGATTCTCGTTGTCTCTGATTGGGAAAACCATATTTAGGTAGCCTGGTTTCACTGTGTGTTTGTGGGTGATTGTTCCTGTCTCAGTGTGTTTGTATTTCACCAGATAGGCTGTATAGGTTTTCTGTTCCGTATTCTTGTTTTTGTATTGTTCGTGTTTTTTCTATATTAAAGATGTATCGAAATAACCACGCTGCATTTTGGTCCGACTCTCCTTCGACGGAAGAAAGCCGTTACACACTCTCTCTCTCTCTCTCTCTCTCTCTCTCTCTCTCTCTCTCTCTCTCTCTCTCTCTCTCTCTCTCTGCATGTTGGGAGTGTTTGGTGCATGCTGGGAATTCTATGAGCGAGTGAAAGTGAAAAGTGCAGTGTTGTCTGGAGTTTCCTTTTCTTGGTGGTTTGCCTTTTTCTATGCATGATTAATGTTATTATTGTTTTTATTTTTGTGGTAGTATTAAGTATATTGTATTTGTCAGAATTGCCCTGGTTTTGGCGGGGATGGTGACCCACATGGGGACGTCGCCCCTGTCACTTCGGCACGGCTTTAGGTGTGTTACTGAAGATCCTGTCACTGTGGAGGAGTTTCTGGCCGCTGTAGGAGAGAAGGTAGGATACGAGAATGTTGCTTGTGCGATGAATAAAGCGGTGGTGGTATTTCTTAAAGAAGAGCGCCTTGCTGATCGTATGGTTGAGCATGGCGTACTTCTTAAAGAAGAGCGTCTTGCTGATCGTATGGTTGAGCATGGCGTACTTCTTAAAGAAGAGCGTCTTGTTGATCGTATGGTTGAGCACATGGCGACTTCAAAGAAGAGCGCCTGTTGATCGTATGGTTGAGCATGGCGACTTTAAAGAAGAGCCGTCTTGTTGATCGTATGGTTGAGCATGGCGACTTCTTAAAGAAGAGCGTCTTGTTGATCGAGTGGTTGAGCATGGCGCACTTCTTAAAGAAGAGCGTCTTGTTGATCGTATGGTTGAGCATGGCGACTTTTAAAGAAGAGCGTCTTGTTGATCGTATGGTTGAGCATGGCGTACTTCTTAAAGAAGAGCGTCTTGTTGATCGTATGGTTGAGCATGGCGTACTTCTTAAAGAAGAGCGTCTTGTTGATCGTATGGTTGAGCATGGCGTACTTCTTAAAGAAGAGCGTCTTGTTGATCGTATGGTTGAGCATGGCGACTTCTTAAAGAAGAGCGTCTTGTTGATCGTATGGTTGAGCATGGCGTGATTTTAAAGAAGAGCGCCTTGTTGATCGTATGGTTGAGCATGGCGATTTCTTAAAGAAGAGCGTCTTGTTGATCGGGGATGGTTGAGCATGGCAACGATTTCTTAAAGAAGAGCGTCCTTGTTGATCGTATGGTTGAGCATGGCGCACTCTTAAAGAAGAGCGTCTTGTTGATCGTATGGTTGAGCATGGCGTACTTCTTAAAGAAGAGCGTCTTGTTGATCGGGGTTGAGCATGGCGTACTTCAAAGAAGAGCGTCTTGTTGATCGTATGGTTGAGGATGGCGTACTTCTTAAAGAAGAGCGTCTTGTTGATCGTATGGTTGAGCATGGCGACTTCAAAGAAGAGCCTGTTGATCGTATGGTTGAGCATGGCGATTTCTTAAAGAAGAGCGCCTTGTTGATCGTATGGTTGAGCATGGCGATTTTAAAGAAGAGCGCCTTGTTGATCGTATGAAGGAGCATGGCGTACTTCTTAAAAGAAGAGCGCCTTGTTGATCGTATGGTTGAGCATGGCGTATTTCTTAAAGAAGAGCGTCTTGTTGATCGTGTGGTTGAGCATGGGCGACTTCTTAAAGAAGAGCCGCCTTGTTGATCGTATGGTTGAGCATGGCGTGCTTCTTAAAGAAGAGCCGCCTTGTTGATCGTATGGTTGAGCATGGCGTGACTTTTAAAGAAGAGCGCCTTGTTGATCGTATGGTTGAGCATGGCGTGCTTCTTAAAGAAGAGCGTCTTGTTGATCGTATGGTTGAGCATGGCGTATTTTAAAGAAGAGCGCCTTGTTGATCGTATGGTTGAGCATGGCGCATTTCTTAAAGAAGAGCGTCTTGTTGATCGGATGGTTGAGCATGACGTACTTCTTAAAGAAGAGCCGCCTTGTTGATCGTATGGTTGAGCATGGCGTATTTCTTAAAGAAGAGCGCTTGTTGATCGTGATGGTTGAGCATGGCGTACTTCTTAAAGAAGAGCGTCTTGTTGATCGTATGGTTGAGCATGGCGACTTCTTAAGAAGAGCGTCTTGTTGATCGTATGGTTGAGCATGGCGTACTTCTAGAAGAGCGTCTTGTTGATCGTATGGTTGAGCATGCATGCATTTTAAAGAAGAGCGCCTTGTTGATCGAGTGGTTGAGCATGGCGACTTTCTTAAGAAGAGCGCCTTGTTGATCGTATGGTTGAGCATGGCGTACTTCTTAAAGAAGAGCGTCTTGTTGATCGTATGGTTGAGCATGGCGACTTCTTAAAGAAGAGCGTCTTGTTGATCGTGATGGTTGAGCATGGCGCATTCTTTAAGAAGAGCGCCTTGTTGATCGATGGTTGAGCATGGCGTATTTCTTAAAGAAGAGCTGTCTTGTTGATCGTATGGTTGAGCATGGCGTATTTCTTAAAGAAGAGCGCCTTGTTGATCGTATGGTTGAGCATGGCGTATTTTAAAGAAGAGCGTCTTTGTTGATCGTATGGTTGAGCATGGCGTACTTCTTAAGAAGAGCGCCTTGTTGATCGTATGTGGTTGAGCATGGCGTACTTCTTAAGAAGAGCGCCTTGTTGATCGTATGGTTGAGCATGGCGACTTCTTAAGAAGAGCGCCTTGTTGATCGTATGGTTGAGCATGGCGTACTTCTTCAAGCTATGTTTATTCAAGTTACGCAGCTTTTTTTCTCCATCAACAAGGGTAACGATTTTGAATGTACCATTGTTTATTCCTAATGAGCTATTGAAGTGTGAGTTATTAGCGGTTTGGGACATTTGCAAGATCAATTGAGATTGTCCCATTGGGTTGCAAATACCCGGCTTTGAAACAAGTTATGTCGTTTCAAAACACCCGGCTTTGAAACAGGTTATGTCGTTTCAAACACCCGGCTTTGAAACAGGTTATGTCGCTTCAAACACCCGTCTTTTGAAACAGGTTATGTCGTTTCAAACACCCGCTTTGAAACAGGTTATCATTTCAAACACCTGGCTTTGAACAGGTTATGTCGTTTCAAACACCCGCCTTTGAAACAGGTTATGTCATTTCAAACACCCGGCTTTGAAACACGTTATGTCTTTTAGGCGACAGGTGTTTATTTTTTAGACTCACCGAGTCTGAAACTCTGGCACATCTGTTCTTACAGTGTCCCAGGTTGGTCGGGATGACTGACCTGATCACTAGCTGGTTCTCTGCTCTGGGGAGAGGTTTTCTTCCCAACAGTTTATATTTTGGGCCAAAGTACAGGTTTAGTCGAAGAGGTGTAATTCTCTTGCTTAATTTTTGTGTCAGGGGCAGCTACATTAGCAATATGGAAGACACAAAATAACAGTATTTGGGGACAGGGTCTGCGGGTGTGGTGGGACTGCTGGAGGTGATGTTGGCAGCGAGACTGAGGGTTGAGTTTGCCTATTACAAATTATTGTTAACAACATTGATCTGTTTATGAATATATGGGTATTCAGAGGCTGTTGTGTAGAGTTAGTGTGGAGGAAGATTTGGTGTTGTGTTTTTAATTGATGTGTAACCACAGTTTTGTGAGTGTTTATTGTGTTGAGGGTTCCCAGACCCAATAAAGGTTATTTAAATCTAAAAACATTCTCTCTCTCTCCTCTTTCTCTCTCTCCCCCCCCTCTCTTCTTTTTTCTCTCTTTATATCTCTCTCTCTCCTCTCAATTATTCCCCCTCTTCCCATATCTTCCCACCACTCTTCCTCAAACCTTTCCTCTCTGCCTTTCTCCTCTCCTTCACTCTCCTCACCCATCCCTCCCCTATAGCCATTTGTCTATCTCAATACCCAGGTGACTGCTAGTACACAGGTTATTAACTGGGAAAAACAATAATAATCTCTATACATTTATACACATACTACCAGTAGATATAGATAGAGACAGATAAACGGATCATTGTGATTCAATGTAGTTAGTTACATGTAGTTAGCTAGCTGATTAGTTACATTCTCAGATCGCTATAGGACTATACTTTGAGGGCAAGCTTTGGCATGTTAGATTGATAGATTGCTTAGTTAGTTAGTTATATGTAGTTAGTTAGTTAGTTACATCTAAAATGAATTCCTATCATCATTGGAAGACGTGTGTGACACACTTACCAGCACTCCAAAGGCGATGATCTTGAGCACACACTCCATGGAGAACAGCGAGGTGAACACGATGTTCAGGTTGGCCAGCACAGCCTCGTAGGCCGGAGAGGCTCCGTCATACTACACACATACACAAACACACACACACACACACACACACACACACACACACACACACACACACACACACACACACACACACACACACATATTTGCACATGCATGCATATACAGATGTATGCACATAGACATACACAAGTACACAGAATGCACAATAACACAAATACAGAGAAAGAAATAAATGCATTAAGAAAAAAAATAAATATCATCCAAACACACACAGAGACACAGACAACCACAGACAGAGACACAGACAACCACAGACAGAGAGGAAGACAACCACAGACAGAGACACAGACAACCACAGACAGAGACACAGACAACCACAGACAGAGAGGAAGACAACCACAGACAGAGACACAGACAACCACAGACAGAGACACAGACAACCACAGACAGAGACACAGACAACCACAGACAGAGAGGAAGACAACCACAGACAGAGAGGAAGACACATCCAAACACACACAGAGACACAGACAACCACAGACAGAGAGGAAGACACATCCAAACACACACAGAGACACAGACAACCACAGACAGAGAGGAAGACACACATCCAAACACACACAGAGACACAGACAACCACAGACAGAGAGGAAGACACATCCAAACACACACAGAGACACAGACAACCACAGACAGAGAGGAAGACACATCCAAACACACACAGAGACACAGACAACCACAGACAGAGAGGAAGACACATCCAAACACACACAGAGACACAGACAACCACAGACAGAGAGGAAGACATATCCAAACACACACAGAGACACAGACAACCACAGACAGAGAGGAAGACACATCCAAACACACAGAGACACAGACAACCACAGACAGAGAGGAAGACGCATATGAAGACAGATAGAGACACTCACACAGGTTAGCACACAGAGGCAGAAACATTAGTTAAATCAGATAGATAGATAGATAGATAGATAGATAGATAGATAGATAGATAGATAGATATATGGAGAGAGAGAGACTTCCGTGTTAAGTTATATGTGTGTGAGTGAAGTGAGGGTATATATGAAGTGATATAATCAGGGTGTCCAGGCTTGTTGTACCTTCATCATCAGTACGATAGTATTGAGCGCGATCATAGCCATGATTGTATACTCGAATGGCGGCGACACCACAAACTCCCACATGCGGTACTGGAAGCTTTGCTTGTTCTTAGGCATGTGTCGCGTCAACGGTCTGGCATTAATGGCGAAGTCTATGCAGCCTCTCTGGAAACACACACATACACAGACAGACAATAATGGGTTAATATCTCACTGAAAGTGCTGTGGTCTTCTATCCCGATCCTGCAAACCCACAGGATGTGTAGGCTTCTGTTCTAAAGATGAGAAGATATTCAGCAACTCTTGGTAGGGACCGTTATGACACGGTCCGGACCATGTCATCATGTCATAACAGCTGACATCACCTGTTGTGACATATATTTAATTATTTTATGGCTGATTATGACACCTACATAAGAGTGTCAAAACCTACATTTACCCAAATTAGTTTTTTTCATTTCTTCCATTTGTTTAAGTTCCATTTGTTAGAAAGTTTGTAACTTAAGTCCTTTGTTGTAATGAATTCTTTACAGTCATGTTTTTTTTGCCATCATATTTTAAATGTTTATTTTATTTTTAAATTTGATTTCACCTTTATGTAACCAGGTAGGCTAGTTGAGAACAAGTTCTCATTTACAACTGCGAACTGGCCAAGATAAAGCAAAAGCAGTCCGACTCAAACAACAACACAGAGTTAAACATGGAATAAACAAGCGTACAGTCAATAAATACAGTCCAAAAGTCTATATACAGTGTGTACAAATGGCGGAGGAGGTAAAGCAATAAATAGGCCATAGTAGCAAGTAATTACAATTTAACAAATTAACATTGGAGCGATAGATGAGCAGATGATGATGTGCAAGTAGAAATACTGGTGCACAAAGAGCAGAAAAGTAAATAAAAACAATATGGGAGGAGGTAGGTAGACTTGGATGGGCTATTTACAGATGGGCTACGACAGCTACAGCGATCGGTTAGCTGCTCGGATAGCTGATGTTTAAAGTTAGTGAGGGAAATATAAGTCCCCACCCTCCAGTGGGTCTTGCGACAAATATGTAGCGAGGGCCAGCCAACGAGAGCAAACAGGTCGCAGTGGTGGGTAGTATATGGGGCTTTGGTGACAAAACGGATGGCACTGTGATAGACTGCATCCAGTTTGCTGAGTAGAGTGTTGGAGGCTATTTTGTAAATGACATCGCCAAGTCAAGGATCAGTAGGATAGTCAGTTTTACTCGGGTATGTTTGGCGGCGTGAGTGAAGGAGGGTTTGTTGTGAAATGAAAGCCGATTCGAGATTTAATTTTTGGATTTGAGATGTTTAATATGAGTCTGGAAGGAGAATTTATTTAACAGTCTAGCCAGACACCTAGGGTACCTGTAGTTGTCCAGATATTGTAAGTCAGAACCGTCAGGGTGGTGGATGCTAGTCGGGTGGGCGGATGCGGACAGCGAACGGTTGAAAAGCATGCATTTATTTTTACTAGCGTTAAAGAGTAGTTGGAGGCCATGGAAGGAGTGTTGTAATGGCATTGAAGCTCGTTTGGATGTTTGTTAACACAGTGTCCAAAGAAGGGCCAAATGTATACAGAATGGTGTCGTCTGCGTAGAGGTGGATCAGGAATCACCGCAGCAAGAGCGACATCGTTGATGTATACAGAGAAAAGTGTCTGCCAGTATTGAACCCTGCGGTACTACCATAGAGACTGACAGAGGTCCATACAACAGCCCCTCTGATTTGTCTGTCTGATAAGTAGTTGGTGAACCAGGTGAGGCAGTCATTTGAGAAACCAAGGCTGTTGAGTCTGCCGATAAAGAATACGGTGATTGACAGAGTCGAAAGCCTTAGCCAGGTCGATGAAGACGGCTGCACAGTACAATCTTTTATTGATGGCGGTTATGATATCGCTTAGTACCTTGAGCGTGGCTGAGGTGCACCCGTGACCAGCTCAGAAACCGGATTGCACAGTGGAAAAGGTACGTTGGGATTCGAAATGGTCAGTGATCTGTTTATTAACTTGGCTTTCAAGACTTTAGAAAGGCATGGTAGGATGGATATAGGTCTATAACAGTTTGTCTAGAGTGTCATCCCCTTTGAAGAGGGGGATGACCGCAGCTTTCAATCTTTAGGGATCTCGGATACGAAAGAGAGAGGTTGAACAGACTGGTAATAGGGGTTGCAACAATGGCGGCAGATAATTTTAGAAAGAGAGGGTCCAGATTGTCTAGCCCAGCTGATTTGTACGGGTCCAGGTTTTGCAGCTCTTTCAGAACATCTCCTATCTGGATTTGGGTGAAGGAGAAGCTGGGGTGGCTTGGGCAAGTAGCTGCGGGGGTGCAATGCTTTTGGCCGGGGTTGGGGTAGCCAGGAGGAAATCATGGTCTCGATTAGTGTGGATTTATCGGTGGTGACAGTTTTACCTAGCCTCAGTGCAGTGGGCAGCTGGGAGGAGATGCTCTTGTTCTCCATGGACTTTACAGTGTCCCAAAACTTTTTAGAGTTAGAGCTACAGGATGCAAATTTCTGCCTGAAGAAGCTGGCCTTAGCTTTCCTGACTGACTGCGTGTATTGGTTCCTGACTTCCTGAACAGTTGCATATCGCGACTATTCGATGCTATTGCAGTCCGCCACAGGATAATGTCACGACTTCGCCGAAGTCGGCTCCTCTCCTTGTTCGGGCGGCGTTTGGCGGTCGATGTCACCGGCTTTCTAGCCATCGCCGCTCCATTTTCATTGATCCATTTGTTTTGTCTTGTTTTGCACACCTGGTTTGCATTTCCCAACAAACTGCATGTATTTATTCCTCTGTTCCCCTCATAGCTTTGTGTGATATTGTTTGTGTTACGTGTCATGTTTGACTCACCAGACTGGTGTCTGGGATATTCTGTGTTTTGTCACGAGGTATGTTTATTTGTTTGAACATAATTATTGTGACTGTTTGCTCGTTGGCACTTTTGCCAATTGGCTGGAGGGTTTTGACGCAGTGGCGTCCGTCTGTTGGTTTCTCCTGCCTCAATAAAGTGTGTGCCTGTTCACAACTCTCTGCTCTCCTGCACCAGACTCTACCAATACGCACACACCTGACAGATAAATAACTTATGAACATCCTGTGTCACTTTACTAGGACTAAGAAAATACACTTTATGACACTGTCAATTAGCATTATAACCATCATAATCATATAAGCCAGATAGGCCTGTCACGTACATGCCCTCAGTCAAAAAGAGGGTGTCTTGTCCTGATCCTGAAATCTGCTCCTGCATTCATCAACAGAGCATTGGGGTAGGTGCATGTCTGACATCAGCGTGTGCGCAATTATAATTATAATTTAACATGGTAAATTTAAAAACAATTCTACAACATACTGTAAACATACTGTTGACACGTAGGCTGTGGTGTAATCGGATGTTTGGCCTTGTGTGGTAGGTTTTGTGGGTTACGACACTCTTATGTAGGTGTATATATCTCACAATATATGTCACAACAGGTCTAAATATATGACCATATTACAAAAGGTTATGACCGTGTCATAATGTGTTATGTCGCTTGGTGTCAAGTGTTACCGAAGTTTCCCAAAGGGCGTAGACATCGATTCAACATCTATTCCACGGTGGTTCAACATCATTTCATTGAAATGACGTGGAAACAACATTGATTCAACCAGTGTGTGAAAATGTATGTTATTGTTACAACCAATGTGTTTCAGAAAATGCCTTCATCAGGATTTTGTTCTCAGCCTAGAGCTTAAACATTTGACTCAACTATTTGAGACCTGCGGGACTAGGTGACACCACTGTTGAACGCCAGCCATCTGTTCTTAAGGAGAGCATGCTAGTCACGGTCCCAACTGAGAGGTCCCAATCTCCCTTGGATGTGTTTGTCACACTCTTAAAAGCCTGGGGTTGTTACAAATAATAGCTACAATTTTAGCGCGTGGCGCAGTGGTCTAAGACACTGCATCTCAGTGACAAAGGAGTCACTACAGACCCTGGTTCAATTCCAGGCTGTATTTCATAACCGGCTGTGATTGGGAATCCCAGGGGCGGTGCACAGGGTTTTTGCGGGGTTGGCTGTCATTGTAAATAAGAATTTGTGTTCTTAACTGACTTGCCTAGAGATAAATATATATATATTTTTAAAAACAGTATCTTTGCCATCACTTTTTCATGTCATTCTTCTCCAACCTCTCTGCCTTCTCCCTTCCACTCCTGTCCCTCTCTTCTCACCTCGTTTTTCTCTAAAACTGTAATCCTCCATCATCTTGTCTCCTTGCTCCTGGAAAGTGATGATGATGAGAGCTACTGAAGATATTGACGAAGAAGAAGGGAAGACCACGAAGTACACCACGTAAAGATGGACATCTCCATCCGGTACCCGGCTCGGGCCCTGATTCTCATAGGTCGCATCCACTGAATGTTTCAGCACCCTGGTGGAAGGTAGAGAGGAGAGAGGGATGGTTAGGGGGTGGGGGGTGTTTGGGTGTGTGTTTGTGTGTATGTATGTGTGTGTGTTTGAGAGAGCGAGAGAGAGATAGATAGAGAGGAGAGAGGAATAGTTTTGTTTGTGTGTGTGCATGAACATGTGTCTGTGTGTCTATCAGTCTGTGTGTGTGTGTGTGTGCGCGTGCGTGTGTGTGTCTGTACTGTACACGGTTACTGCGGCCACCCCTCTCCGGTAGACACGGTGAAGAGGGTGTGTGTGTGTGTGCAGGGCTTCCAAAGCACGTTGTCGTAGTGGAAATCGTACTTCTTCCACCTGCAATCGCGCTTCTTTGGCGCCTCTCACTTAAACATTATTCAGGGCGTTCTTCAGGAGTTGACCACACAGTCATAGACTAGATATTCGCCAGCCTGAACACACAACAGATTGTTCACAGAATACACAACACGTTCAGACAGCCTGGAGAGATACAGAGATGTCAGTGTGTGTGTGTGGAGACACAGAGATGTCAGACATAGCCTGTGTGTGTGTGTGTGCGTCAGTGTGCGACACTGAGATACACAGTCAAAGCAAAGCACAGCACAGAGATACACAACAACACAGTCAGACATAGCCTGGAGACACAGAGATACCCAGCGTGCACAGCCTGGAGACACAGAGATACACACAACACAGTCAGACTGGCCACCTGCACAGAGATACACAACAACACAGTCAGACATGGCTGGAGACACAGAGATACCCAACAACACAGTCAGACACAGCCTGGAGACACAGAGATACACAACACAGTCAGACACAGCCTGGAGACACAGAGATACACAACAACACAGTGTGGAGACAATGCAGATGTGTGCCTGGAGACACAGAGATACACAACAACACAGTGATGTCAAACAAAGTCAGACTGGAGACATACACAACAACACAGTCAGACACAGCCTGGAGACACATACAGTCAGACACAGCCTGGAGACACAGAGATGTCAGACACAGCCTGGAGACACAGAGATACACAACAACACAGTCAGACACAGCCTGGAGACAGAGATACACAACAACACAGTCAGACACATGAGCCTGGAGACACAGAGATACACAACAACACAGTCAGACACAGCCTGGACCAGAGATACACAACAACACAGCAGACACAGCCGGAGACACAGCACAACAACACAGTCAAACTGGAGACTTTGACAACAACACAGTCAGACACAGCCTCAGCAGACACAGCCTGGAGAAGAATCTCCCTTGAACAGCCTGGAGACACGAGCCACCACAGCAAAAATAACAACAACACAGTCAGACACAGCCTGGAGCACAGAGATGTAGACACAGCCTGGAGACAGAGATACACACAGCCTGGAGACACAGAGATCAGTCAGACACAGCCTGGAGACACAGAGATCACAACAACACATTCAGGCCTGGAGACAGAGATTGACCAGCACAGACAGAGATACAAACACAGCCTGAGACACAGAGATACACAACAACACAGTCAGACACAGCCTGGAGACACAGAAATACACAATCAAACACAGCCTGGAGATACAGAGATACACAATCAAACACAGCCTGGAGACACAGAGATACACAGTCAAACACAGCCTGGAGACACAGAGATACACAATCAAACACAGCCTGGAGACACAGACAAAGGCCTGGAGATACAGAGATACAGCCTGGAGACACTGAGATACACAGAGGATACACAATCAAACACAGCCTGGAGACACAGACACAGCCTGAGACACAGAGATACACAACGACACACAGTCAGACACAGCCTGCCTGGAGACACAGAGATACCTCAACAACACAGTCAAACAAAGAGATAGATACACAACAACAAACAAACACAGCCTGGAGACACAGAGATACACAACAACACAGTCACAGAGATACACAACAACACAGTCAGCCTGGAGACACAGAGATACACAACAACACAGTCAGACACAGCCTGGAGACACTGAGATACACAGTCAAACAAAGGCACACAGCCTGGAGACAGAGATACACAACAACACAGTCAGACACAGCCTGGAGACACAGAGATACACAACACACAGTCAGACACAGCCTGGAGACACAGAGAGATACACAGTCAAACAAAGGTCAGACACAGCCTGGAGACACAGAGATACACAACAACACAGTCAGACATAGCCTGGAGACACACAACAACACAGAGACACAGCCTGGAACAACACAGTCAGACACAGCCTGGAGACAGAGATACACAACAACACAGTCAGACACAGCCTGGAGACAGAGATACACAACAACACAGTCAGACACAGCCTGGAGACACAGAGATACACAACAACACAGTCAGACACAGCCTGGAGACACAGAGATACACAAACAAGTCAGACACAGCCTGGAGACAGAGATACACAGTCAGACACAGCCTGGAACACAGAGATACACAACAACACAGTCAGACACAGCCTGGAGACACAGAGATACACAACAACACAGTCAGACACAGCCTGGAGACACACAGCCTGGAGACACAGAGATACACAAAACACAGCCTGGAGACAAACAAGACACACAATCAACACAGGATGGACACACAACAACACAGCCTGGAGACACAGAGATACACAGCCTGGAGATCAAGAAATCACAAAGCCTGGAGACACAGAGATACACAATCAAACACAGCCTGTACAGAAACACAGCCTGGAGACACAGAGATCACAACAAACACAGCCTGGAGACAGACACAGCCTGGAGACACAGAGATACACAACAACACAGTCAGACACAGCCTGAGACACAGAGATACACAATCAAACACAGCCTGGAGACACAGAGATACACAACACAAGACACAGCCTGGAGACACAGAGATACACAGAGACACAGAGATACACAACAACACAGTCAGACACAGCCTGGAGACACAGAGATACACAACAACACAGTCAGACACAGCCTGGAGACACAGAGATACACAACAACACAGTCAGACACAGCCTGGAGACACAGGATACACACAACACAGTCAGACACAGCCTGGAGACACAGAGATACACAACAACACAGTCAGACACAGCCTGGAGAGACAGTCAGACACAGCCTGGAGACACAGAGATACACAACAACACAGTCAGACACAGCCTGGAGACACAGAGATACACAACAACACAGTCAGACACAGCCTGGAGACACAGAGATACACAACAACAGACACAGCCTCAGACACAGCCTGAGACACAGAGATACACAACAACACAGTCAGACACAGCCTGGAGACACTGAGATACACAACAACACAGTCAGACACAGCCTGGAGACACAGAGATACACAACAACACAGTCAGACACAGCCTGGAGACAGAGATACACAGCCTGGAGACACAGAGATACACAACAACACAGTCAGACACAGCCTGGAGACACAGAGATACACAACAACACAGTCAGACACAGCCTGGAGACAGAGACACAGCCTGGAGACAGAGATACACAACAACACAGTCAGACACAGCCTGGAGACAGCCTGGCCTGGAGACAGAGATACACAACAACACAGTCAGACACAGCCTGGAGACAGAGATACACAACAACACAGTCAGACACAGCCTGGAGACACAGAAATACACAATCAAATCACAGCCTGGAGATACAGAGATACACAATCAAACACAGCCTGGAGACACAGAGATACACAGTCAAACACAGCCTGGAGACACAGAGATCAAACACAATCAAACACAGCCTGGAGACACAGAAATACACAATCAAACACAGCCTGGAGATACAGAGATACACAATCAAACACAGCCTGGAGACACAGAGATACACAGTCAAACACAGCCTGGAGACACAGAAATACACAATCAAACACAGCCTGGAGACACAGAGATACACAATCAAACACAGCCTGGAGACACAGAGATACACAGTCAAACAAAGGCACACAGCCTGGAGACACAAAGATACACAACAACATAGCCTGGACACAGAGATACCCAACAACACAGTGCCTGGAGACACAGAGATACAAAGGCACCAAGCCTGGAACACAGTCAGAACAACACAGTCAGACATAGCCTGGAGACACAGAGATGAGATGGAGACACAGTCAAACAAAGGCACACAGCCTGGCCTGGAGACACAGAGATACACAACAACACAGTCAGACACAGCCTGGAGACACAGAGATACACACAACACAGTCAGACACAGCCTGGAGACACAGAGATACACAACAACACAGTCAGACACAGCCTGGAGACACAGAGATACACAACAACACAGTCAGTCAAACAAAGGCACACAGCCTGGAGACACAGAGATACACAACAACACAGTCAAACAAAGCCTGACACAGCCTGGAGACACAGAGATACACAACAACACAGTCAGACACAGCCTGGAGACACAGAGATACACAACAACACAGTCAGACACAGCCTGGAGACACAGAGATACACAACAACACAGTCAGACACAGCCTGGAGACACAGAGATGGAGACACAGAGATACACAACAACACAGTCAGACACAGCCTGGAGACAGAGATACACAACAACACAGTCAGACACAGCCTGGAGACACAGAGATACACAACAACACAGTCAGACACAGCCTGGAGACACAGAGATACACAACAACACAGTCAGACACAGCCTGGAGACAGAGATACACAGCCTGGAGACACAGAGATACACAACAACACAGTCAGACACAGCCTGGAGACACAGAGATACACAACAACACAGTCAGACACAGCCTGGAGACACAGAGATACACAAACAACACAGTCAGACACAGCCTGGAGACAGAGATACAACAACACAGTCAGACACAGCCTGGAGACAGAGATACACAACAACACAGTCAGACACAGCCTGGAGACACTGAGATACACAACAACACAGTCAGACACAGCCTGGAGACACAGAGATACACAACAACACAGTCAGACACAGCCTGGAGACAGAGATACACAACAACACAGTCAGACACAGCCTGGAGACACAGAGATACACAACAACACAGTCAGACACAGCCTGGAGACAGAGATACACAACAACACAGTCAGACACAGCCTGGAGACACAGAGATACACAACAACACAGTCAGACACAGCCTGAGACAGAGATACACAACAACACAGTCAGACACAGCCTGGAGACACAGATAAACACACAGTCAGACACAGCCTGGAGACAGAGATACACAACAACACAGTCAGACTGGAGACACAGAGATACACAATCAAACACCTGGAGACAGCCTGGCCTGGAGACACAGAGATACACAATCAAACACAGCCTGGAGACACAGAGATACACAACAAACACAGCCTGGAGACACAGAGATACACAATCAAACACAGCCTGGAGACACAGAAATACACAATCAAACACAGCCTGAGACACAGAGATACACAATCAAACACAGCCTGGAGACACAGAGATACAGCCTGGAGACACAGAAATCAAACAACACAGTCAGACAGCCTGCCTGGAGACACAGAGATACACAACAAACACACAATCAAACACAGCCTGGAGACACAGAGATACACACAACACAGTCAGACACAGCCTGGAGACACAGAGATACACAGTCAAACACAGGCACACAGCCTGGAGACACAGAAGATACACAACAACACAGTCAGACACAGCCTGGAGACACAGAGATACACAACAACACAGTCAGACACAGCCTGGAGACACTGAGATACACAACAACACAGTCAGACACAGCCTGGAGACACAGAGATACACAACAACACAGTCAGACACAGCCTGGAGACACAGAGATACACACAACACAGTCAGACACAGCCTGGAGACACAGAGATACACAACAACACAGTCAGACACAGCCTGGAGACACAGAGATACACAACAACACAGTCAAACAAAGGCACACAGCCTGGAGACACAGAGATACACAACAACACAGTCAGACACAGCCTGGAGACACAGAGATACACAACAACACAGTCAGACACAGCCTGGAGACACAGAGATACACAACAACACAGTCAGACACAGCCTGGAGACACAGAGATACACAACAACACAGTCAGACACAGCCTGGAGACACAGAGATACACAACAACACAGTCAGACACAGCCTGGAGACAGAGATACACAACAACACAGTCAGACACAGCCTGGAGACACAGAGATACACAACAACACAGTCAGACACAGCCTGGAGACACAGAGATACACAACAACACAGTCAGACACAGCCTGGAGACAGAGATACACAGCCAGTGGACACAGCCTGGAGACACAGAGATACACAACAACACAGTCAGACACAGCCTGGAGACACAGAGATACACAACAACACAGTCAGACACAGCCTGGAGACAGAGATACACAACAAGACACAGTCAGACACAGCCTGGAGACAGAGATACACAACAACAACACAGTCAGACACAGCCTGGAGACAGAGATACACAACAACACAGTCAGACACAGCCTGGAGACACTGAGATACACAACAACACAGTCAGACACAGCCTGGAGACACTGAGATACACAACAACACAGTCAGACACAGCCTGGAGACAGAGATACACAACAACACAGTCAGACACAGCCTGGAGACACAGAAATACACAATCAAACACAGCCTGGAGATACAGAGATACACAATCAAACACAGCCTGGAGACACAGAGATACACAGTCAAACACAGCCTGGAGACACAGAGATACACAATCAAACACAGCCTGGAGACACAGAAATACACAATCAAACACAGCCTGGAGATACAGAGATACACAATCAAACACAGCCTGGAGACACAGAGATACACAGTCAAACACAGCCTGGAGACACAGAAATACACAATCAAACACAGCCTGGAGACACAGAGATACACAATCAAACACAGCCTGGAGACACAGAGATACACAGTCAAACAAAGGCACACAGCCTGGAGACACAAAGATACACAACAACACAGTCAGACATAGCCTGGAGACACAGAGATACCCAACAACACAGTCAGACACAGCCTGGAGACACTGAGATGCACAGTCAAACAAAGGCACACAGCCTGGAGACACAGAGATACACAACAACACAGTCAGACATAGCCTGGAGACACAGAGATACCCAACAACACAGTCAGACACAGCCTGGAGACACAGAGATACACACAACACAGTCAGACACAGCTTGGAGACACAGAGATACACAACAACACAGTCAGACACAGCCTGGAGACACAGAGATACACAACAACACAGTCAAACAAAGGCACACAGCCTGGAGACACAGAGATACACAACAACACAGTCAAACAAAGCCTGGAGACACAGAGATACACAACAACACAGTCAGACACAGCCTGGAGACACAGAGATACACAACAACACAGTCAGACACAGCCTGGATACACAGAGATACACAACAACACAGTCAGACACAGCCTGGAGACACAGAGATACACAACAACACAGTCAGACACAGCCTGGAGACAGAGATACACAACAACACAGTCAGACACAGCCTGGAGACACAGAGATACACAACAACACAGTCAGACACAGCCTGGAGACACAGAGATACACAACAACACAGTCAGACACAGCCTGGAGACAGAGATACACAGCCTGGAGACACAGAGATACACAACAACACAGTCAGACACAGCCTGGAGACACAGAGATACACAACAACACAGTCAGACACAGCCTGGAGACAGAGATACACAACAACACAGTCAGACACAGCCTGGAGACAGAGATACACAACAACACAGTCAGACACAGCCTGGAGACAGAGATACACAACAACACAGTCAGACACAGCCTGGAGACACTGAGATACACAACAACACAGTCAAACAAAGGCACACAGCCTGGAGACACAGAGATACACAACAACACAGTCAAACAAAGCCTGGAGACACAGAGATACACAACAACACAGTCAGACACAGCCTGGAGACACAGAGATACACAACAACACAGTCAGACACAGCCTGGATACACAGAGATACACAACAACACAGTCAGACACAGCCTGGAGACAGAGATACACAATACACAACAACACAGTCAGACACAGCCTGGAGACACAGAGATACACAACAACACAGTCAGACACAGCCTGGAGACACAGAGATACACAACAACACAGTCAGACACAGCCTGGAGACAGAGATACACAGCCTGGAGACACAGAGATACACAACAACACAGTCAAACAAAGCCTGGAGACACAGAGATACACAACAACACAGTCAGACACAGCCTGGAGACACAGAGATACACAACAACACAGTCAGACACAGCCTGGATACACAGAGATACACAACAACACAGTCAGACACAGCCTGGAGACAGAGATACACAACAACACAGTCAGACACAGCCTGGAGACACAGAGATACACAACAACACAGTCAGACACAGCCTGGAGACACAGAGATACACAACAACACAGTCAGACACAGCCTGGAGACAGAGATACACAGCCTGGAGACACAGAGATACACAACAACACAGTCAGACACAGCCTGGAGACACAGAGATACACAACAACACAGTCAGACACAGCCTGGAGACAGAGATACACAACAACACAGTCAGACACAGCCTGGAGACAGAGATACACAACAACACAGTCAGACACAGCCTGGAGACAGAGATACACAACAACACAGTCAGACACAGCCTGGAGACACTGAGATACACAACAACACAGTCAGACATAGCCTGGAGACACAGAGATACCCAACAACACAGTCAGACACAGCCTGGAGACACAGAGATACACACAACACAGTCAGACACAGCCTGGAGACAGAGATACACAGCCTGGAGACACAGAGATACACAACAACACAGTCAGACACAGCCTGGAGACACAGAGATACACACAACACAGTCAGACACAGCCTGGAGACACAGAGATACACAACAACACAGTCAGACACAGCCTGGAGACACAGAGATACACAACAACACAGTCAAACAAAGGCACACAGCCTGGAGACACAGAGATACACAACAACACAGTCAAACAAAGCCTGGAGACACAGAGATACACAACAACACAGTCAGACACAGCCTGGAGACACAGAGATACACAACAACACAGTCAGACACAGCCTGGAGACACAGAGATACACAACAACACAGTCAGACACAGCCTGGAGACACAGAGATACACAACAACACAGTCAGACACAGCCTGGAGACAGAGATACACAACAACACAGTCAGACACAGCCTGGAGACACAGAGATACACAACAACACAGTCAGACACAGCCTGGAGACACAGAGATACACAACAACACAGTCAGACACAGCCTGGAGACAGAGATACACAGCCTGGAGACACAGAGATACACAACAACACAGTCAGACACAGCCTGGAGACACAGAGATACACAACAACACAGTCAGACACAGCCTGGAGACAAAGATACACAACAACACAGTCAGACACAGCCTGGAGACACAGAGATACACAACAACACAGTCAGACACAGCCTGGAGACACAGAGATACACAACAACACAGTCAGACACAGCCTGGAGACACAGAGATACACAACAACACAGTCAGACACAGCCTGGAGACAGAGATACACAGCCTGGAGACACAGAGACACAGAGATACACAACAACACAGTCAGACACAGCCTGGAGACACAGAGATACACAACAACACAGTCAGACACAGCCTGGAGACAGAGATACACAACAACACAGTCAGACACAGCCTGGAGACAGAGATACACAACAACACAGTCAGACACAGCCTGGAGACAGAGATACACAACAACACAGTCAGACACAGCCTGGAGACACAGAAATACACAATCAAACACAGCCTGGAGATACAGAGATACACAATCAAACACAGCCTGGAGACACAGAGATACACAGTCAAACACAGCCTGGAGACACAGAGATACACAATCAAACACAGCCTGGAGACACAGAAATACACAATCAAACACAGCCTGGAGATACAGAGATACACAATCAAACACAGCCTGGAGACACAGAGATACACAGTCAAACACAGCCTGGAGACACAGAAATACACAATCAAACACAGCCTGGAGACACAGAGATACACAATCAAACACAGCCTGGAGACACAGAGATACACAGTCAAACAAAGGCACACAGCCTGGAGACACAAAGATACACAACAACACAGTCAGACATAGCCTGGAGACACAGAGATACCCAACAACACAGTCAGACACAGCCTGGAGACACTGAGATGCACAGTCAAACAAAGGCACACAGCCTGGAGACACAGAGATACACAACAACACAGTCAGACACAGCCTGGAGACACAGAGATACACACAACACAGTCAGACACAGCCTGGAGACACAGAGATACACAACAACACAGTCAGACACAGCCTGGAGACACAGAGATACACAACAACACAGTCAAACAAAGGCACACAGCCTGGAGACACAGAGATACACAACAACACAGTCAAACAAAGCCTGGAGACACAGAGATACACAACAACACAGTCAGACACAGCCTGGAGACACAGAGATACACAACAACACAGTCAGACACAGCCTGGAGACACAGAGATACACAACAACACAGTCAGACACAGCCTGGAGACACAGAGATACACAACAACACAGTCAGACACAGCCTGGAGACAGAGATACACAACAACACAGTCAGACACAGCCTGGAGACACAGAGATACACAACAACACAGTCAGACACAGCCTGGAGACACAGAGATACACAACAACACAGTCAGACACAGCCTGGAGACAGAGATACACAGCCTGGAGACACAGAGATACACAACAACACAGTCAGACACAGCCTGGAGACACAGAGATACACAACAACACAGTCAGACACAGCCTGGAGACAGAGATACACAACAACACAGTCAGACACAGCCTGGAGACAGAGATACACAACAACACAGTCAGACACAGCCTGGAGACAGAGATACACAACAACACAGTCAGACACAGCCTGGAGACACTGAGATACACAACAACACAGTCAGACACAGCCTGGAGACACTGAGATACACAACAACACAGTCAGACACAGCCTGGAGACAGAGATACACAACAACACAGTCAGACACAGCCTGGAGACACAGAAATACACAATCAAACACAGCCTGGAGATACAGAGATACACAATCAAACACAGCCTGGAGACACAGAGATACACAGTCAAACACAGCCTGGAGACACAGAGATACACAATCAAACACAGCCTGGAGACACAGAAATACACAATCAAACACAGCCTGGAGATACAGAGATACACAATCAAACACAGCCTGGAGACACAGAGATACACAGTCAAACACAGCCTGGAGACACAGAGATACACAATCAAACACAGCCTGGAGACACAGAAATACACAATCAAACACAGCCTGGAGATACAGAGATACACAATCAAACACAGCCTGGAGACACAGAGATACACAGTCAAACACAGCCTGGAGACACAGAAATACACAATCAAACACAGCCTGGAGACACAGAGATACACAATCAAACACAGCCTGGAGACACAGAGATACACAGTCAAACAAAGGCACACAGCCTGGAGACACAAGATACACAACAACACAGTCAGACATAGCCTGGAGACACAGAGATACCCAACAACACAGTCAGACACAGCCTGGAGACACTGAGATGCACAGTCAAACAAAGGCACACAGCCTGGAGACACAGAGATACACAACAACACAGTCAGACATAGCCTGGAGACACAGAGATACCCAACAACACAGTCAGACACAGCCTGGAGACACAGAGATACACACAACACAGTCAGACACAGCTTGGAGACACAGAGATACACAACAACACAGTCAGACACAGCCTGGAGACACATAGATACACAACAACACAGTCAAACAAAGGCACACAGCCTGGAGACACAGAGATACACAACAACACAGTCAAACAAAGCCTGGAGACACAGAGATACACAACAACACAGACAGACACAGCCTGGAGACACAGAGATACACAACAACACAGTCAGACACAGCCTGGAGACACAGAGATACACAACAACACAGTCAGACACAGCCTGGAGACACAGAGATACACAACAACACAGTCAGACACAGCCTGGAGACAGAGATACACAACAACACAGTCAGACACAGCCTGGAGACACAGAGATACACAACAACAGTCAGACACAGCCTGGAGACACAGAGATACACAACAACACAGTCAGACACAGCCTGGAGACAGAGATACACAGCCTGGAGACACAGAGATACACAACAACACAGTCAGACACAGCCTGGAGACACAGAGATACACAACAACACAGTCAGACACAGCCTGGAGACAGAGATACACAACAACACAGTCAGACACAGCCTGGAGACAGAGATACACAACAACACAGTCAGACACAGCCTGGAGACAGAGATACACAACAACACAGTCAGACACAGCCTGGAGACACTGAGATACACAACAACACAGTCAGACATAGCCTGGAGACACAGAGATACCCAACAACACAGTCAGACACAGCCTGGAGACACAGAGATACACACAACACAGTCAGACACAGCTTGGAGACACAGAGATACACAACAACACAGTCAGACACAGCCTGGAGACACAGAGATACACAACAACACAGTCAAACAAAGGCACACAGCCTGGAGACACAGAGATACACAACAACACAGTCAAACAAAGCCTGGAGACACAGAGATACACAACAACACAGTCAGACACAGCCTGGAGACACAGAGATACACAACAACACAGTCAGACACAGCCTGGATACACAGAGATACACAACAACACAGTCAGACACAGCCTGGAGACACAGAGATACACAACAACACAGTCAGACACAGCCTGGAGACACAGAGATACACAACAACACAGTCAGACACAGCCTGGAGACACAGAGATACACAACAACACAGTCAGACACAGCCTGGAGACACAGAGATACACAACAACACAGTCAGACACAGCCTGGAGACAGAGATACACAGCCTGGAGACACAGAGATACACAACAACACAGTCAGACACAGCCTGGAGACACAGAGATACACAACAACACAGTCAGACACAGCCTGGAGACAGAGATACACAACAACACAGTCAGACACAGCCTGGAGACAGAGATACACAACAACACAGTCAGACACAGCCTGGAGACACTGAGATACACAACAACACAGTCAGACACAGCCTGGAGACAGAGATACACAACAACACAGTCAGACACAGCCTGGAGACACAGAAATACACAATCAAACACAGCCTGGAGATACAGAGATACACAATCAAACACAGCCTGGAGACACAGAGATACACAGTCAAACACAGCCTGGAGACACAGAGATACACAATCAAACACAGCCTGGAGACACAGAAATACACAATCAAACACAGCCTGGAGATACAGAGATACACAATCAAACACAGCCTGGAGACACAGAGATACACAGTCAAACACAGCCTGGAGACACAGAAATACACAATCAAACACAGCCTGGAGACACAGAGATACACAATCAAACACAGCCTGGAGACACTGAGATACACAGTCAAACAAAGGCACACAGCCTGGAGACACAGAGATACACAACAACACAGTCAGACATAGCCTGGAGACACAGAGATACCCAACAACACAGTCAGACACAGCCTGGAGACACTGAGATGCACAGTCAAACAAAGGCACACAGCCTGGAGACACAGAGATACACAACAACACAGTCAGACACAGCCTGGAGACACAGAGATACACAGTCAAACAAAGGCACACAGCCCATCTGTACGTGACTGGGGCAGATTTAAATAGAGGTTGACGATGAGACAAATAAGAGGTCCAACAGCCTGGACACTGTAAGGTCCTACCTGGGAGAAATGTTTATCAGAATGGTGGATGTGGTTGTTAACAGACAGTAATAAATGTGGTGAGAGTTGAACGGACCTTGAGCTTTGGAAGACGCTTGATAGTCTTCAGAGGTCGCAACACTCTCAGAACCCTCAGAGACTTGATTGTGCTGATGTCTTTCCCCTTACTGCTTCCCCTGATTCACACACATACACACGCACACACACACGCACACACACGCACACGCACACACACACACACACACACACACACACACACACACACACACACACACACACACACACACACACACACACACACACACACACACACACACACACACACACACACACACACACACACACACACACGCACAGACACACACACACAAACACACAAACAGTCAGAGAGGGAAGGGGCGGCACATGGAGGAAGCTGGCGTAGCCCCTCTTGGTTCAAATAGAAGAGAGAAGAAGTAGTAGGAGAGCATTCATAGAAGGTAGCTGCTGAGTTCGCTCACTGACAGGAACTCAGACAGGGTTAGTTGACAAAGCATGCTGTATTATGACAGACTACTTCTACAAGGTTAAGTCGCACTGTACTTTCAGCTTTCTGTATGCTGTTACATGCTATATAAAGATGGATTGTTCCATTCAAACTACTCTCAACAACTCCAGCACTGTGCAATGCATCATCCAACACTAAGCAAGGTGGCTGAACCCACGGACACATGCACTGAAAGACTGAAACAGTGCAGTCTACTCATGCTGCTTTGAAACCTATAGCTTCCCATGCTGTATTGAAACCTTGTTCTCCATTGATAGCTCGAGGAATGGGGAACTTTTCTACACAGAGACACTAGCTTTACCATTCCCCTCCCGAAGCTGGTTTCATAGCATAGCCCAAACAGCATGACATTGTGTCTTGGTCTTTGGCAAAGACAAACATATTGTGCAGGCATTTCTGGACTGAAATGCCAAGCCAAACCTCTTTCTTTTTTTTTTAGAGGGGAGACTGTGGACATACTAACATGTGTGGGAGTGGACAGGATTCTCTCTGAGTATCTGGTCATAGAGAGAAGAGAGACTAGCCCTAGCACCTGGTTGGTGGAGGTAACCCTGTCCCAATTGCATATAAGATAACTAGGTGACTAGCTGACTAACTAACAAACTAACTAACTTGCATCTCAGTGAGAAATGACTCCAGATTTCTCCCTGGGTCTTCCCTACTCAGCCTCAGGGGGTAAAAAGTCAGCTGTGACCTCTCCAAGGTCAGGGGTCATGCCTGGGGTCTTCTAGAACCTCCTGCTGTAGCTGCAGCTGTTACACCAGATGTAAGGATACTTACTGGTGGCTGACTGTGTGTGTGTGTGTGTGTGTGTGTGTGTGTGTGTGTGTGTGTGTGTGTGTGTGTGTGTGTTTACACATCTGTTTCTGCACGTGTGTAGGTATGTGTGTGTGTTTACACATCTGTTTCTGCACGTGTGTAGGTATGTGTGTGTGTTTACACATCTGTTTCTGCACGTGTGTAGGTATGTGTGTGTGTTTACACATCTGTTTCTGCACGTGTGTAGGTATGTGTGTGTGTTTACAAAATCTGCCTGCGATAGAGTGTGTGTGAGTGTTTGTTTGCATGGATGCGTATGTGTATGCCTGATCTCCATGAGCAGTATTTCCTAGGACTCACTGCCTCTCTCCGTTGTCTCCATCTGCTCTCTAGCGCCAGCATGACCAGCCCCCAGTACCTGTTGCTATTACTGCTGCTGTATCTATCACACTTCCACCTTCTCTTCACTTGATTCACTTGGTTCACCTATTACTCTGCGTCCTCTGATCTCTTCATTCTCATGGTCTGTTCTGAGTCACTTATGAGTTGCTTTAGACTTGGTCCAGACTCACACATGAACGATTCACATTTGATTCATGTTGAATTCACTTGAGTCGTATGTTAGTCAGAGCTGTTCCACAGAGAGAGCAGGGTGAACGACAGAGAGAGAGAGAAAGAGAGAGATAAAGACACTTGGGCGACAGTGAGAGAGAAAGAGATAAAGACACGTGGGCGACAGTGAGGACGGACAGATTTAAAAAAGAAAGAGAGGAAAGCCATGTGATCGGAAGGACAAGCAGTCAGAGTGCAGCAGAAGAGAAAGAGAGAGAACACAACTTTACCCGCTACTGCTCCTGTTGGTCCGGAACGGAGAGATCAGAGAGGGTCAGAGACAGAGAGACAGAGGAGAGAGAGAGAGAGAGAGAGAGAGAGAGAGAGGGTCAGAGACAGAGAGACAGAGGAGAGAGAGAGAGGAGAGAGAGAGAGAGAGAGAGAGAGAGAGAGAGAGAGACAGAGAAGGAGAGAAAATGTGACAAAGGGAAAAGGACGGGTTTGAAGGAGGAAAAACATCCATATGAGAGACAGAGAAACAGAAAAAAAGAGTGCAAGGCCTGTGTTTTGTTAGATCCTTCCCCTCTCACATACACACATATTTTCAACCTCCCAAACATACACACATATTTTCAACCTCCCCAACATACACACTCCTAGCTAACTGTCTGTTTGTCTGTCATATCTTCAACCTCCCCGACATACACACTCCTAGCTACCTGTATGTTTGTCTGTCATATCTTCAAGCTCCCCAACATACACACTCCTATCTACCTGTCTGTTTGTCTGTCATATCTTCAACCTCCCCAACATACACACTCCTAGCTACCTGTCTGTTTGTCTGTCATATCTTCAACCTCCCCAACATACACACTCCTAGCTACCTGTCTGTTTGTCTGTCATATTTTCAACCTCCCCAACATACACACTCCTAGCTACCTGTCTATTTGTCTGTCATATCTTCAACCTCCCCAACATACACACTCCTAGCTACCTGTCTGTTTGTCTGTCATATCTTCAACCTCCCCAACATACACACTCCTAGCTACCTGTCTATTTGTCTGTCATATCTATAACCTCCCCAACATACACACTCCTAGCTACCTGTCTGTTTGTCTGTCATATCTATAACCTCCCCAACATACACACTCCTAGCTACCTGTCTGTTTGTCTGTCATATCTATAACCTCCCCAACATACACACTCCTAGCTACCTGTCTATTTGTCTGTCATATCTATAACCTCCCCAACATACACACTCCTAGCTACCTGTCTGTTTGTCTGTCATATCTTCAACCTCCCCAACATACACACTCTAGCTACCTGTCTATTTGTCTGTCATATCTATAACCTCCCAACATACACACTCCTAGCTACCTGTCTGTTTGTCTGTCATATCTTCAACCTCCCCAACATACATACTCCTAGCTACCTGTCCGTTTGTCTGTCATATCTATAACCTCCCCAACATACACACTCCTAGCTACCTGTCTGTTTGTCTGTCATATCTTCAACCTCCCCAACATACACACTAGCTACCTGTCTGTTTGTCTGTCATATCTATAACCTCCCCAACATACACACTCCTAGCTACCTGTCTATTTGTCTGTCATATCTATAACCTCCCCAACATACACACTCCTAGCTACCTGTCTGTTTGTCTGTCATATTTGAAGCCCATTATCACACACACACACACACACACACACACACACACACACACACACACACACACACAGAGAAAACACATAACTGGGACACAGCACCAAACTAGTGCCACCATTGACGCTTAACATCAATGATGCTTTAACAATTCCATAGGATCAACTGAGGGGAACATCCATGTTAGTAACCATAGTAACTAATATCAAACCACTACCCTTCCAGTCATCTGATTGGTCCACTAGTGTAGGCTTGTACCAGTTTCGGCCTATCACTGTCCTGCCTTGGGAAGGGCATTATGTTCAGGCACAGCGGTTCTTCTATTTATTTGAGAGGCATGCAGGATGACGGCACGAGCCCAGATACCACCGATCATCAGGCCAGACAGTGGATGCCAGAGCAATTAGATCAAAGTTGTGATACAGATCTCCAATGGGAGTACTCGTTCTATCTGCAATGTTGCTTGATTTCGACCAATTGAATAAGGGCACTATCTTTATCTGTTACAGTCTGCTTTGGCCCTGTGAGTTTCACTGTTATCTGACTGATCTATCAGCGTCTCTGTCTGTCTGATCTATCAGAGTCTGTCTGTCTGTCTGTATGTCTGTCTGTCTTGCTGTCTCTCTGACTAATCTATCAGAGTCTCTGACTATTTTACTAATCTATCAGTCTCTGACTATCTGACTAATCTATCAGTCTCTGTCTCTCTGACTAATCTATCAGAGTCTCTGTCTCTCTGGCTAATCTATCAGAGTCTCTGACTATCTGACTAATCTTTCAGAATCTGATCTGTCTGTCTGTCTGTCTGTCTGTCTGTCTGTTTGTCTGTCTGTCTGTCTGGACCTTTGTCAAACATTCCATTATACCTTCAGACTAAAAACGCAGGCCTAACACAGAAAGTGAAACACATGAACATACATATACACTCAGATAGACACACATATATACAGTATGCAACACATACATGCAGAAAGATACACATATATATAGATGCAACACACATATATACATACAGAAAGACACATATATACATGAAATACTCCAACACACACACACACACACACACACACACACACACACACACACACACACACACACACACACACACACACACACACACACACACACACACACACACACACACACACACTTGACAGTGGCACACACATACACACATAACATAACATGGCAGGATCAGGGGGTCAGTCCCACAGACAGGGGGTGCCACTGCCACCCTGGAGCACCGGCCACCAGAGGAAGAGTATGAAGTTGTCCCTAGACACTGATCTAGGATCAAATTAGTTTTTACCAGCCTAACGGGCAAGGTTAGGATTTGTGGGAGGACAATCTGGTCTTAGATCTGTGGTTTGATGCAAATTCTACCTTGAGTGTCCAAATATTCCTACAAATCATATTTTCCTTCATCTCCTTCACATGACTGCAGATGTGAAATGATTGGATAGGCAATTGTAATGATGCTAATGCTAGCTGGGAAATGCTAACATTCTGTGAACCTATCCAGTTGGAGATCAGGAAAACGGAGTGAGGAGGGGAAGGAGGAATGTAAAAGGGATTGGTGAACAGTTTGTTTCTCTCCACAGGAGCAGAGTAAAGGAGTGAGGGATGGAGTGTGGGATGGAGTGAGGGAGGGAGGGGGGAAGGAAGGAGGGAGTATTCTGCAAGCACATCCAGGTATCTTTTTCTATCTTTCTCCCTTAAAGGAGAAGAAAACTGCATGCCCGCTGTAACGGTAATCTGTAACCCCTCTCTTTGGAGGGGAAGCAAAGGGTTAAGCAATGGGAGATAGTGTTAGGGCCTAGGGAGTAAGGGTGGAAGAAAGGGACCTTCCCTGAGGAGGTATTAGACATGCTTGGGAAGATACAAAGCGGAGTGATTTCTGTTTGCGAAACACGCATCACCCCTATCAGCTAATGAATGATCATATACTCTGAGCTATGATAGGTTCTTCATATGCATTACAGAAATGACTGTTAGTTATAGCCATTCCCATTCTTAGATGCATGTATATGGACCTCAAGTATGTATGCATGCTTATGTGCACATCATCCTCATACCCGTGCTTTCCTCTAGGGTTGGGCTTTCCTTTCCATTTTGATTCAGTCAATTCAGATGATCCGTTGAAATGGAATGAATGGTTTTGAAAATATCCCAGTATTTTCTTTGAAGGGGTTCAACATTTCAAATTCAATTCCTGAATTGAGTGCATCAAAATGCCCTGGTCGCCATGTTTTTCCATTGTTCAATGATCCACCTGTATAAGGGGACTGGGTTAGCGTGGAAAGACTCACATCACTACTGTCAGAATAACTCATGCACTATGTGTTCAGGTAGTATGTACAATAATCAACTCACAAGCCTTAACCAATGACTTCATATCATGCAACTATGTATAAATTCATTGTAAAATCATCTTCTAGGTCTAAATCAACCAGCCTAGAGAAATCTTGGACACCATTTCAGGTATACGGTATACGATAAGAAGTCTGGATCATGAAATAGCTCATAATTCTAGCACAGTCCAAAAACAACCATTTTAAGCCTACCCAAATTTCAGCATCACACCCAACCCAACCATTCCCTTTAGTCTGTTGATCTATCCTGTGTCGGTCCAGGTAGTCACATTAAGACTCAGCATCTCTTTTCAAGAGGGTCAATGTATCAATGTACTATTCCAAGAACTACACCTCTCTTCACTCAACCCCACCTGCTCCCACCCCACTCCAGCCCTAACACCCTTGTCTCAACCTTAACCGTCTTCTTTTTTACCCCATCCTGATCCCAGCTACAACCCCAGCACTTGTCTTTCCCCACACCCCCAGCTCCCGTTCCATTTAGCCTTAGACCCAACACTTCTCTTTCCCCAGACCCCCAACTCCCGTTCCATTTAGCCTTAGACCCAGAACTTCTCTTTCCCCAGACCCCAGCTCCCGTTCCATTTAGCCTTAGACCCAACACTTGTCTTTCCCCAGACCCCTAACTCCCGTTCCATTTAGCCTTAGACCCAGAACTTCTCTTTCCCCAGACCCCCAACTCCCGTTCCATTTAGCCTTAGACCCAGAACTTCTCTTTCCCCAGACCCCCAGCTCCCGTTCCATTTAGCCTTAGACCCAACACTTCTCTTTCCCCAGACCCCCAGCTCCCGTTTCATTTAGTCTTAGACCCAGAACTTCCCCCATCCTAAACCTTTATCTCATTAAAGCACCCTTCTTCATCCCACACCAAGCTCCAGCCCCAGCGATAGTACCAGCTTCATCACCAGCCATAGCACCTGTCCCACTCCCAGCCCAAGCTCAGGCAGTGGCGTGCAGAAGAAGGAAGCTGAAATACCTGCTCCGTAGGAGGGGTGGAGGAGGGGTGCGGGCTCAGGCCCTCAGCTCCAGAACCGCCCGGGACACTAAAGGGTTACAGGTGCCTGGGGTGGTCCTCACACCCACGGGAGATAAGGGGGAGGAGAGGAGCGAGAGAGGGGGGCATAGTGGACGTTGGGAGAGAAAGGGTGGAGGGGGATAGTGTTGGACCGCAGGAGGGAGAAGTAGAAACGAGGAGCGAGGGAGGCAGGTGAGATGGGGAGCGGGATAAAGGACAGGAGGAGAGGAAAGGGGTTGACTCTGGCGAACAATGATTGAAAGGGGGAACATTGGGGAATGGTAGTGCCAGTAGCCTGGGGAGTTGGATGCTATGGGAAGGTTGTGGGAAGGTTGTTAATCGAGTGAGACAGAGCAAGACAGAGGAGCAAAGACTGAGACAGAGTGAGACAGGAGAGAGAGAGAGCGTGGGAGTGTGAACATGAGACAGAACAAGACAGAGGAACTAAGACTGAGACAGAGTGAGACAGGAGAGAGAGAGAGCGTGGGAGACAGAGGAACTAAGACTGAGACAGAGTGAGACAGAGCAAGACATAAGACTGAGACAGAGTGACAGAGCAAGACAGAGGAACTAAGACTGGAGACAGAGGAACTGAGACAGGAGAGAGAGAGAGCGTGGGAGTGTGAACATGAGACAGAACAAGACAGAGGAACTAAGACTGAGACAGAGTGAGACAGGAGAGAGAGAGAGCGTGGGAGTGTGAACATGAGACAGAACAAGACAGAGGAACTAAGACTGAGACAGAGTGAGACAGGAGAGAGAGAGAGCGTGGGAGTGTGAACATGAGACAGAACAAGACAGAGGAACTAAGACTGAGACAGAGTGAGACAGGAGAGGAGTGAGCGTGGGAGTGAACATGAGACAGAACAAGACAGAGGAACTAAGACTGAGACAGAGTGAGACAGGAGAGAGAGAGCGTGGGAGTGTGAACATGAGACAGAACAAGACAGAGGAACTAAGACTGAGACAGAGTGAGACAGGAGAGAGAGAGAGCGTGGGAGTGTGAACATGAGACAGAACAAGACAGAGGAACTAAGACTGAGACAGAGTGAGACAGGAGAGAGAGAGAGTGGGAGTGGGAGACAGAACAAGACAGAACATGAGACAGAACAAGACAGAGGAACTAAGACTGAGACAGAGTGAGACAGGAGAGAGAGAGAGCGTGGGAGTGTGAACATGAGACAGAACAAGACAGAGGAACTAAGACTGACAGAGTGAGACAGAGAGAGAGAGAGCGTGGGAGTGTGAACATGAGACAGAACAAGACAGAGGAACTAAGACTGAGACAGAGTGAGACAGGAGAGAGAGAGAGCGTGGGAGTGAACATGAGACAGAACAAGACAGAGGAACTAAGACTGAGACAGAGTGAGACAGGAGAGAGAGAGCGTGGGAGTGTGAACATGAGACAGAACAAGACAGAGGAACTAAGACTGAGACAGAGTGAGACAGGAGAGAGAGAGAGAGCGTGGGAGTGAACATGAGACAGAACAAGACAGAGGAACTAAGACTGAGACAGAGTGAGACAGGAGAGAGAGAGAGAGAGTGTGAACATGAGACAGAACAAGACAGAGAACTAAGAGACAGGAGAGAGAGTGAGACAGGAGAGACAGAGAGAGTGTGGGAGTGTGAACATGAGACAGAGCAAGACAGAGGAACTAAGACTGAGACAGAGTGAGACAGGAGAGAGAGAGAGCGTGGGAGTGTGAACATGAGACAGAACAAGACAGAGGAACTAAGACTGAGACAGAGTGAGACAGGAGAGAGAGAGAGCGTGGGAGTGTGAACATGAGACAGAACAAGACAGAGGAACTAAGACTGAGAGGAGAGAGAAGAGCGTGGGAGTGTGAACATGAGACAGAACAAGACAGAGGAACTAAGACTGAGACAGAGTGAGACAGGAGAGAGAGAGAGCGTGGGAGTGTGAACATGAGACAGAACAAGACAGAGGAACTAAGACTGAGACAGAGTGAGACAGGAGAGAGAGAGAGCGTGGGAGTGTGAACATGAGACAGAACAAGACAGAGGAACTAAGACTGAGACAGAGTGAGACAGGAGAGAGAGAGAGCGTGGGAGTGTGAACATGAGACAGAACAAGACAGAGACAGAACAAGACAGAGGAACTAAGACTGAGACAGAGTGAGACAGGAGAGAGAGAGTGAGTGAACATGAGACAGAACAAGACAGAGGAACTAAGACTGAGACAGAGTGCAGGAGAGAGGGAGTGTGTGAACATGAGACAGAACAAGACAGAGGAACTAACTGACTGAGACAGAGTGAGACAGAACAAGACAGAGGAACTAAGACTGAGACAGAGTGAGACAGTGGGAGTGTGAACATGAGACAGAACAAGACAGAGGAACTAAGACTGAGACAGAGTGAGACAGGAGAGAGAGAGAGCGTGGGAGTGTGAACATGAGACAGAACAAGACAGAGGAACTAGAACATGAGAGAGAGACTGAGACAGAGTGAGACAGGAGAGAGAGAGCGTGGGAGTGTGAACATGAGACAGAACAAGACAGAGGAACTAAGACTGAGAACTGAGACAGAGTGAGACAGGAGAGAGAGAGAGCGTGGGAGTGTGAACATGAGACAGAACAAGACAGAGGAACTAAGACTGAGACAGAGTGAGACAGGAGAGAGAGAGAGCGTGGGAGTGTGAACATGAGACAGAACAAGACAGAGGAACTAAGACTGAGACAGAGTGAGACAGGAGAGAGAGAGAGCGTGGGAGTGTGAACATGAGACAGAACAAGACAGAGGAACTAAGACTGAGACAGAGTGAGACAGGAGAGAGAGAGAGCGTGGGAGTGTGAACATGAGACAGAACAAGACAGAGGAACTAAGACTGAGACAGAGTGAGACAGGAGAGAGAGAGAGCGTGGGAGTGTGAACATGAGACAGAACAAGACAGAGGAACTAAGACTGAGACAGAGTGAGACAGGAGAGAGAGAGAGCGTGGGAGTGTGAACATGAGACAGAACAAGACAGAGGAACTAAGACTGAGACAGAGTGAGACAGGAGAGAGAGAGAGCGTGGGAGTGTGAACATGAGACAGAACAAGACAGAGGAACTAAGACTGAGACAGACAGAGACAGGAGAGAGAGAACTAAGACTGAGACAGAGACAGAGAGAGAGAGCAGGGAGTGTGAACAAGACTGAGACAGAGTGAGACAGAACAAGAGCAAGACAGAGGAACTAAGACTGAGACAGAGTGAGACAGGAGAGAGAGAGAGGCGTGGGAGTGTGAACATGAGACAGAACAAGACTAAGACTGGACAGAGTAAAGACAGGAGAGAGAGAGAGCGTGGGAGTGAACATGAGACAGAACAAGACAGAGGAACTAAGAAGACAGAGAGACAGGAGAGAGAGAAGAGAGAGCAACAGAAGAGAGAGAGTGACAGAAGAGAGAGCAAACATGAGAAGAGAGAGCGATGAGACAGAGAGAGAGAGAGAGAGGGGCGTGGGAGTTGAACATGAGACCAAGACAGAGGAACTAAGACTGAGAGGCTGTCAGCGAGAGAGAGAGCGTGGGAGTGTGAACATGAGACAGAACAAGACAAGGACAGCAGAGAGAGGGACAGGAGAGAGAGAGGAGAGAGAGGGAGAGATGGGGAGAGACAGGAGGAGAGAGAGCGTGGGGTGTGAACATGCAGGACAGGGACAAGAGAGAGAGAAAGGAAGAGAGAGAGTTGGGGGGAGACTGGAGAGTGACAGGAGGCAGGAGGGTAACTGTGAACATGAAGGCGAGGTAACTAAGACTGAGACCACCATGAGCACCACTAACCACTATAAAGTCCAGGATGTTCCACAGGTCACGGAAATAGACAGAACAAGCCCTGGTGCAACACCAGGCCCAGATCCACCATCTGAGAGAGAGAGTGTGGGGGGATGGAGAGAGAGAGGAGGAGGGGAGGAGAGAGAGAGAAAGTGAGAGAGAGTGGGAGGCGACAGAGTGAGGGCAGACAGAGAGAGTGGATATGTTTTGTTATTGATTGTCTCACATCAAAAAAGACTACAAGTATAGCTAGAGTGAAATAGATTCAGAATTACCTTAATCAACATCTCAAAGGTGAACACTCCCGTAAACACATAGTCAAAGTAGCGCAGAACCTGCATAAAAGGGAGAGAGGACACAGAGTTAGACAGAGGAACTAAGACTAAAGAGTGAAGCTTTGCTGAGATAGTTCAGTTAGCATAGAGGGTAAAGGAGAGAGAGCGTTGTGAACATAGCTAAGTTAGCATGAGTAAAGAGAGAGTTAGCTATAATAGCAGAACAAATTAGCATTGAGGGAGAAAGTAGAAGTTACTATAGAGAGCTAGAGTTGGCATGAAGAGGGTAAAGAGAGAAGTTAGGCGCCTATAATAGCAAGGACAAGTTAGCATGGAGGTAAAGTAGAAGTTAGCTAGGAATAGCTAAGTTAGCATTGAGGGTAAAGTGAGAAGGCCACCAGAGCACCATAATAGTCCAGGATGTTAGCATGGAGGGTAAACCAGTAGATCCACCATCTGAGAGCTATAATAGCTGAAGTTAGCATTGAGGGTAAAGTAGAATGTTAGCTATATAGCTAAGTTAGCTTGGAGGGTAAAGTAGAAGCTAAAAGCTAAACTAAAGCTAGGTTAGCTCCAGAGGGTAAAGTAAAGTTAGCTAATAGCTAAGTTAGCATGGAGAGTAAATATAAGCTAAATTAGCGGACACGGAGCTAGCATTGGCAGTGTCTCACATTGTTGCGAGGTGATTCTAATAGCTAAGTTAGCATTGACGGGGTCTTCTGCTGCCAAGGCGATACTGCTCATAGCGATGGTAGACAGGATACCAAACTCAAAGAATTTCAGAGTCACAATGTAGTGGCATAGTCTCCGGAACCTGATCACACACACAGATACACACAAGCATGCACGTACACACACACACGCACGCACACACACACACACACACACACACACACACATTGCAACAAACACAAAAAATGCATCATTAATATAATTAATAATGAATATACGTGTGTGTGTGATTGTGATTGTGTGTGTGTGTGCATGCACATACGGGTTGGTGGTAGAGAGGATGAACATGGAGCTATAGGGAGGCATTGGTTTGGGTCCATCTTCATCACCCTTCTCATCATCATCATCCTCCTTATCCTCCTTCTTAGGCAGAGGCTCCGTGTTAGCATTCTTATTGACTGGAGGGATGCAAGAAAGAGAGGGAGGAGAGAGAGAGAGAGAGACAGAGGGGGAGGGAGGGGGTGGATAGGAGAGGACAGGGAAGAATGAAGGGAAGAAACAAGAATTCAGAAATAGCATGGCATGTGTGGCTGTTTCTCAATGTTTTGACTGAAGATGTGACCTGATAAACCTTGGTCATACACAGTCTCCCTCCATCCCCCTCCCCTCCTCTTTCTTCCCTCTCTCTCACCCTGCAATATGGCGTTGTGGGAAGGAAACATGGGTGGTATGTCCACTGCCGTGTGGTCCGGTATCCGGGTGCTACTTCCGTATGCAGGAACCAGGCTTCCATCTAGGCCCAGGTGGGAGCTGCTGTTGGTCAGGTGAGTGTTGAGGCCTGCAGGGCCGCAGCCTGGGCCTGGAGTATTGTGGTTGGCTGGGCTGGGGAGACCCGAGGCTGGGCAGGGCTGCTGGGTGGAGCCTGGGGGTAGCTGGGGCTGGCTGGTGGCCAATTTACTGTTCATGACATTGTCCATGTCCTCGCTGTACTGGCTGTCCTGTCTACAGAGGCTCTTCTGGATGGGCCGTGTGGTGGACAGGTTGGGACCATCCCTATAGAGGGAAAGAGATGGAAAGAAAGGAAGAGAGGGAGAAACGAGAGAGATTGATGGAAGAGAAGGAGTAGGGAAATGTCAGAATGGTTCTGAGAACTACTGTATAAGGACACTGGTTGACAGAGGAAAGTGTGAGTGCGTATATATGTGTGTGTGTGTCTGTGTGTGTCAGGGTCTCCTCACTTCCTGCGGTGTTGCCGCGTCCTCTTCCCCTCACCATCACACCCTGACTGAGTGCCATGGCGATGCCGTCTCTGCCTCCTCTCACCTCCATCACCCCCTTCTTGCTCCCCCCTCGCCTTCTCCTTCTGTCCCCCTGCTCTTGTGTCGCCTTTCCTCCCTCCCTCCTCCTCCTCCACCACCTCCACCTCCCCCCTCTTCGTCCTCTGGAGGCATGCGGTGCTGGCGGGGTTTCCTGTGCTCCGATGAGCCCACCTGGCCCCGTGGGTGGTGGTGCCTTCTCTGGGGCCTCTCCTCTCCACTTTGTCCCAGCATTGTTGCATCAAGGCGGGTATGGGAGGAGTGGTGGTGTTGGAGCTCCTGGTGCTCCTTGCTCTCCTTACGGCTCCTGCGGCTCTCCGTAGAGTCTGCCCTATCGTAAGGCCTTCCAGGGCCTGAACCAGACCCTGAGCCCCCACCGCCTCCTCCCCCACCTCCTCTCTCGTGGACGTGTGTCTGCTTGCGGACCAGCTCGTCAGCGTGCTGCTGGCTGAGGCGGGGATCAGGCTCTTTGGTGGTCTTGTTGGTGTTGTTGTTGCGGTTCTCCTGGGGGTCCACCACTAGAGGGCGGTCTGTATGGGTCTTCATGTCAGGACGGATGTGGCGGGAGTAGTTCACCTGGAAGAAAGGGGAGGGGGAGGGAGGGAAAGGTTGGGTTGGGAGAGTTTTAAGCAGGGGACGGACGAAGAAGGCCAGGCGGAATCAAGGAGAGGCATAATATCGTTAGCATCCCAGAGGTCATATAACCACCTATAAAGCTCAAAAACTTGATTCAATTATTGGTAAATTGACAAAGGCACCAACCAGTATGTTACATTTGGCACCCGGTAATTACCAGGTAGTTATCAATTATGATGAACTATATGAGGTAAGTACCCGAAAGTATCAAGCAGCTTAACCCAGACCAATAAAAAGTGTTACCAACTTTCGTAATTTCTCCCCTTTCTGTGTTCCATCTGTCCACCCTTCTCCATTTGGTTTGTTGTCTCTTACTGTCTCCCTTCCTCCTTACCCACCTCCCTTCTTTACCCCCCTCTCTGGGGTGGCAGGTAGCCTAGAAGTTAGAGCTTGGGACAGTAACTGAAAGGTTGCTTGTTTGAATCCCTGAGCCGGCAAGGTGGAAACATCTGCTGTTCTGCCCTTGAGCAAGGCAGTTAACCCCCACAACAACTGCTCCCCTGGCACCAATGATGTGGATGACGATTAAGGCAGCCCCCTCACCTCTCTGATTCAGCTTAAATGCGGTAGACACATTTTGATTGAATGCATTCAATTGTGCAACTGACTAGGTATCCCCTTTCCATCCCTCCACTCTCCTTCCCTTCCTTCCAGCCTTCCCCCCCTCCCTCTCTCCTTCCCTTCCTCCCTCTCTCCTTCCCCTTCCTCCCTCCTTCCCTTACTTCCAGCCTCCCCTCCCTCTCTCCTTCCCTTCCTTCCAGCCCCCCTCCCTCCTCCTTCCCTTCCTCCCTCTCTCTCCTTCCCTTACTTCCAGCCTCCCCCTCCCCCCTCTCTCCTTCCCTTCCTTCCAGCCTTCCCCCTCCCTCCCTCCTCTCTCCTTCCCTTCCTTCCAGCCTTCCCACTCCCTCCCTCTCTCCTTCCCTTCCTTCCAGCCTCCCCCTCCCTCCTCTCTCCTTCCCTTCCTTACAGCCTCCCCCCTCCCTCCTCTCTCCTTCCTTTCCTTCCAGCCTTCCCCCCTCCCTCCCTCTCTCCTTGCCTTCCAGCGGTCCTCTGGGTCCAATTCGTTGTAGAGGGCCTCTCTGCTGGTCATTAGAGTCTGTTTCCTCAGCTCCTTGGTCCTCTGTTCCCACACAGACTTATTACCACCCTTATTGTTCTTCTGCTGCTCCTTACTACAGGGACGGAGAGAGGGGAAAGGATGAGAGGAGGGACAGAGAGAGGGGGACCGAGAGAGAGGTAGAGGATAGAAGAGATGAGAGAAGAGAGCAGGCGAGAGGAAGAAGAGGGAGGAGAGATGGAGGAAAGGTGAGACAGATGGACAGAGAGTTGGATGAAAGGGGAGAAGAGCGATGAGAAAAGAGAGGATAAGAAATAGAGACATAAAGCATGATGGAGAGCAGATGAGAAGGAGCGGAGGCATAGAGGGAGAGAAAAGAGAGGATGGGTGGGGAGGTTAAGAGTGTCAAATATCAGGTTAAGCAGTGGTATCTGAGTCCATTTACAAATATACAAACACACAGAAATACAGAAACCTACATACACAGGTATACAGAAATATAAACACAAGCAAATACACAAACACACACTATAGAGCTCACACACACACATGTAAAGGGTCACCTTGCTGGACCTACAGGGCAGAAACACAGAGCTACTGAAGGAGTATGGTCGACCACAGTTTCCCAAAGCAGTGGGTAGACCAGCCCCACTTTGGGAAACCACACAGAGAGAGGCACAAGATGGAGAATGATATTGAGGCAAGGTTAGAATATTACACAGTCGACCAGGAAACCAAACCCAAAAGGACCCAACGAAGGAACCAAAATGGAATCATCAACAAAAAGACCGAAAATGGAGGTTCTGAGAAAAAAGGGCAAACCTCAGATAACACTCTATTCTCCATATTTTGCACTACTCTTATGAAAGGCTCAGGTCAACAGTAGTGCACTATATGGGGAATAGGGTGCCATTTGAGATGTTGCCAACGAAGAACAAAATGGCGCCCGGCCCCACTAACTCCCTTTCCCAGGGACCACAGTCAACCACAGTAAAGCCACAGCCATACTGCGGGGAGCAGCCAACAGAAAATATACTCAGAATAAGCCAACTCAAAAATCAACAAAAAAGCAAAGGGGTAAAAAAAATCATAATTAGGGGGAGATAATTAAAACAGGATGGTCTAAAGGAGGAGAGGAAAGGAAAAGTGGGCGAAAAGAAACAGAAGGAGTATAAATGAGTAAATACCAGTCCAGAAAGGGGTCGGAAGCGTTGTGACCTGTGCTGTTTACTTTCTCACTGAGGAGGGAAACAGTCGGTGAGTGACATGACACAGAGAACACACGCGTGCCCAATTCACACTATATGACCAACCAGAACCTAGCCAAGCAGAGCTGTACTGGGCTGACCTGGCTACGCATCCACCAGAGTGGCTGGAACCATGCTAGAAAGAACCATGTGAAAAAAAGATATATGAGCCAGTACAGTACATTTAGGGTCGGCCCTATAGTGTGAATGAGGCAACACACTCCTCAAACCTCACCAACACACACACACACACACGCGCACACACACACACACACACACACACACACACACACACACACACACACACACAAACTTTACACTAACACCTACACACACCATTTCAACTCACACTGCTCAGACAACCATCTTGCAATGTCTCTAGTCATCTATCTCTCCATTTCTATTCTGTTCTCCTTTTCTTTCTCTTTTTATCTTCCTCTCTTTCTCTCCCCATTTTTCACCTTTCTTTCTCTTGCACAAACTTTATGTATCCCTCTAGACTTTTCTCATTCTATTTCTCTATCTCAGGATCCACATCTCTCTTCCACTACACAGGCGTCCATATCTCTCTAGCTCACATTTTGTTTCTGTTGCACAAATTCTATTGTCTTCAGGGTATCTACACATCTCTCCATTCATTCTACCAAACACAGACTGCCCTTCAAACGAAGGCAGTTTCTATCTACAACAAGGCAGAGAGACAATCATAGCCACATGTTCTCTTACAGCGGATATCTCAAGTCACAAACCGTTACCCAGGTCTTCTTGTTGTCATGACATGTTTACAACATGTGTTATGTCATCATTATAATAGTGTTATGTCATCAATATAAATAGTGTTAAGTCATCATTATAATAGTATTATGTCATCAATATAAATAGTGTTAAGTCATCATTATAATAGTATTATGTCATCAATATAAATAGTGTTAAGTCATCATTATAATAGTATTATGTCATCAATATAAATAGTGTTAAGTCATCATTATAATAGTATTATGTCATCATTATAATGGTGTTATGTCATCATTATAATAGTATTATGTCATCATTATAATAGTGTTATGTCATCATTATAATAGTGTTATGTCTTCATTATAAGTGTTATGTCATCATTATAATATTGTTATGTCATCATTATAATAGTGTTAAGTCATTATTATAATAGTGTTATGTCATTATTATAATAGTGTTAAGTCATCATTATAATAGTATTATGTCTTCATTATAATAGTGTTAAGTCATCATTATAATAGTGTTATGTCATCATTATAATAGTGTTAAGTCATTATTATAATAGTGTTAAGTCATCATTATAATAGTGTTATGTCTTCATTATAATAGTGTTATGTCATCATTATAATAGTGTTATGTCTTCATTATAATAGTGTTATGTCTTCATTATAATAGTATTATGTCTTCATTATAATAGTGTTAAGTCATCACTATAATAGTGTTATGTCATCATTATAATAGTGTTATGTCTTCATTATAATAGTATTATGTCTTCATTATAATAGTGTTATGTCATCATTATAATAGTGTTATGTCTTCATTATAATAGTGTTATGTCTTCATTATAATAGTGTTATGTCTTCATTATAATAGTGTTATGTCATCATTATAATAGTGTTATGTCATCACTATAATAGTGTTATGTCATCATTATAATAGTGTTATGTCATCATTATAATAGTGTTATGTCTTCATTATAATAGTGTTATGTCATCATTATAATAGTGTTATTTCGGCCTTGTGAAGGAGGGGTCAGGTAAAGTGTAACCCATTTAGATCCAGAGAGAAATCTTCTTCCCAGAGTCCCAGACAGGGACTCAGAGTATCTCCTAACCTGCTTTAGCAAGTGTGGAGATTCCAGCTTGGAAAATCCCTGCTTGCAAAGCTATTATATCATCCACATATGCGGATGAATGATTTGGATTTATACTGGCATGGTGGGGCAGTGCTAGGAATGACATCACAGTCACCTCATTAGTGGAAACCATTCCTAGTATTGCCCTATCAGTGCATCTTAAGCTTTCTTGCAGACTAGGAAACATGTCCAAGACACAACACCCAACAATAGTCAACACACCACACAAAAGTACACATCAAAAGTGGGCTACGTCAGAGATTGACTGAGTGTGTGTGTGAGTGTGTGTGTGTGTGTGTGTGTGTGTGTGTGTGTTTGTGTGTGTGTGTGTGCGCGCGAGCAAGTACGCAGGTGTCTTGTGCAGCTGAAGAGTGAACACACTAGGAGAGATGAGGGGGCAAGGATGAGAGAAACAACAGAGAGAGATATGAAAACAGAGAAAGAAAGAGAGATACTTACGCCGCTATGGACAGGTTGGCTGCAGACTGAGGGCTGACTTCGGCCACCTCCTTGGCTTTTTGCAAAACATTTTTCTTGGAAGCGGCTTCCTCTTCCTGCTCGCCCTACCAAAGATAGCGAGCGGGAGAGAGAGGGGGGGAGGAGGGGAGACGGGAAATACATAGGAGGGAGAGAGAGAGGGGGGATAAAAAGCAGAGATAGAGGAGGTTGATACAGATGGTAGACAGAGTGAGAGAAGAGAGCAATGACCTTTATAGATATGGTTATAGAAAGGAGAAAGAGGGGCGTTGACAGATACAGATACATGGAGATACAGAAGAAGAGGTGAAGTGAAGAGGGCTGACTCCGGACCCAAAATCAGGCCACGCGAGAATATAGCGTGATGCAGACCAAGTGGAGATTTTTTTGTATGGCGACAACGAGAGAATTTTGAATTTGGTCAAAATAAAATGTAATTACTAATTGGCAAAGTGAGGCTTATTTGATCGAATGTTTAGGTTATTACTGATATAAGTGGACGCACGTGGCATGCCTGTTGTTAACATTCTTATCTGCCCTCTCATTGGCTAGAATGTTCCCGCCTTACCCGCCTGCCTTCCGCCCCTTGCAGACATTTATTCCCATTGTTAGAGCATTCAGTCCAATATCTGTCAATATACAGATCATTTTTAATGGGGAGCTAGAGCTGACAGGGTGAGAGGTCATTTCCCGAACTGAACGGTCATTCTATTTGACCCCAGTAGGCGTGGCTCGGTCAGTGTACAAAGTACTGTACAAAGTACTGTACCTTAGTGAGTTCCTGTGCGTTGGCCAGATTGTCCACAGCAATGGCCAAAAACACATTCAGCAGAGTGTCTGAGAGCAAAGGGTTGAAGACAGAAACTACACTGTGTGTGTGTGTGTGTGTGTGTGTGTGTGTGTGTGTGTGTGTGTGTGTGTGTGTGTGTGTGTGTGTGTGTGTGTGTGTGTGTGTCTGTGTGTGTGTCTGTGTGTGTGTGTGTGTGTGTGTGTGTGTGTGTACAAGGATACAGTTGCCGAAAAGTGTGAGCACGATGAAGAAGACTGAGAAGACCATCCCGTTGTTGACTCCTCCCTGAGATTCTATTCCATCATACATGACCATGTTCCAGTCTTCTCCAGTCAGGATCTGGGGGAGAACACACTCCTAATAAACATGTAGGATTTGGGGGAGAACACACTCCTAATAAACATGTAGGATCTGGGGGAGAACACACTCCTAATAAACATGTAGGATCTGGGGGAGAACACACTCCTAATAAACATGTAGGATCTGGGGGAGAACACACTCCTAATAAACATGTAGGATCTGGGGGAGAACACACTCCTAATAAACATGTAGGATCTTCATTTTAGGCACTTTGCTATAGCAGAAAAAAAAACAGCAACAGGAAATGTGAATTATTATGTATATTATAATTACTGGACATTTTTTGTAGGGGTTGATCAATTTTTCATTAGGGCAAATCAAGTCAGACATTTTGAAGTGGAAATTACAAACTTTAGAAACCTTTTAATACCTTGAATACACTACAAGTTTGCATTTTTCTGAGCGGGACATTTCTCAGGAACTAAAGAGTGATAAAATTAAGATCCTGCATCTGTACACACACAGACACTCATACACACGTACTACTGTACACATACACTCTTATACACACATACAATCTTATACACACACACACACACTGTTAAACACACACACTTAAGTACACACACTCTTATACACACACTTTTATACACACACACACACACACACACACACACACACACACACACACACACACACACACACACACACACACACACACACACACACACATATAAACACACGCTTTGCACACGTTAGGACTGCTTATCTTGGGACTGCTTACACTCTCAACTTTCCCTGCCTTTACACTCATCTATCCTCTGTCTTTCTCTCCTATCCCCCATTTCCAGTGTGCTACCACTCCCACTCTTCTTCTGCCCTCTTTTCTCATTCCTTTATCTCTTTCCTTTCTCTCCCCTCTCCACTCCCCCCTCCCGTCTTTATGCACTCACCTGGAACACAGTCATTATTGCTGCAGGGAAAGTATCAAAGTTGGTTGGGGGAGTGCCAGATTCAAAATTAAACCTAGAGGATAAACAGAGAGAAATTGAGGAAGAGAGAAAGAGAGAGCGAGAAAGAGAGAGCGAGAGAAAGATAGCAAGAGAGAGAGAGAGAGAGAGATTAAAGATGACACCAAACAGTCAGATACTGAAGATAAAGAGTGACAGGGGAAGGGAGGAAGGGGAGGAAGGATGAAAGGGGCAAGAAAAGAGGGGGAAAGAAGAGGAGGTACTGACTGTCCTCCGAAGAGTTGCATGCCCAACAGAGCAAAGACGACGATAAAGAGGAAGAGGAGGAAGAGCAGGCTTATAATGGATTTCATGGAGTTGAGCAGAGATACAACCAGGTTCCTCAAAGACGCCCAGTACCTGACAGAGAGAGAGAGAAAGTAGAGAGAGGGGGAGAGAAATCACAGCAGCAAGAGTTGTGACCTGTTGCCACAAGAAAAGGGCAACCAGTGAAGAACAAACACCATTGTAAATACAACCCATACATTTTCAATTTTGTACTTTAAAACCTTTTAGGGATAGGGGGCAGCATTTTCACTTTGGATGAATTGCGTGCCCTTAGTGAACTGCATCCTACTCTGTCCCAGATGCTAATATATGCATATTATTATTACTATTGGATAGAAAACACTCTGAAGTTTCTAAAACTGTTTGAATTATGTCTGTGAGTATAACATAACTCATAGGGCAGGCAAACTTCCAAACAGGAAGTGGAAATTCTAGGGCTGGTTGATTTTCAACTCATCGCCTATTCACATCCAAATAAGATATGGATCTGTTCGCACTTCCTACGCCTTCCACTAGATGTCAACAGTCAGTAGAACGTGGAATGAAGCCTCTAGTGTGATGTGGGACCGGATGGCAGCTATTTGAGTCACTGGTCTGGCAGAATGCCAGTTCCTGGTTACGTGCAGTATTCATTATATCGCCTTGCGTTCCATTACTTTGTAGACAAAACGAACGCTCCGGTTGGAACGTTATTGGATATATATGATAAAACCATCCTAAAGATTGATTCTCTACTTAGTTTGACCAGTTTATTCGACCTGGAATATAACTTTTTGAAGTTTTCGTCCGAGTTCGCCTGGACCAGCGCCGGCTTTTGGACATGTGAACTAAACGTGCTAGTAAAAGTAGCTAATTGGACACTAGTAATGGACATTATGGAACAAAACAACGATTTATTGTGGAACTAGGAAATCCTTGCACTGCATTCTGATGAAAGATCATCAAAGGTAAGGGAATATTTATGATGTAATTTCGTATTTCTGTTGACTCCAACATGGTGGAGAAATATATTTACGTCTGAGCGCCGTCTCAGACTATTGCATGGTGTGCTTTTTTCGTTTAAATCTGACACAGCGGTTGCATTAAGAACCAGTGTATCTTTAATTATATGTAGAACATGTATCTTTCGTCAAAGTTTATGATGAGTATTTCTGTTATCTGACAGATATTTTGGAGGCATTTCTGAACATGGCGCCAATGTAAACTGAGATTTGTGGATATAAATATGCATATTATCGAACAAAACATAAATGTATTGTGTAACATGATGTCATATGAGGTTAGTGATTAATTTTATCTCTAATTCTTTGGCTGGGAAAAATGGCTGTGGTTTTTTTGGTTTTGGTGGTGATCTACCATAAAAATATGTTGCGTTTTCACTGTAAAACCTTTTAAAGATCGGACAAAATGGGTAGATTGACAAGATGTTTATCTTTCATTTGCTGTATTGGACTTGTTAATGTGTGAAAGTAAAATATTTCTAAACAATATTTTTGAATTTCCCGCGCTGCCTTTTCAGCGGAATGTTGGGGGGATTCCGTTAGCAGAACCTGTGTCCTAGAGAGGTTAACTATTTGCACATCGTTACAACACTGTATATAGACATTATATGACATTTTAAATGTCTTTATTATTTTGGAACTTGTGTGAGTGTAATATTTACTTTTCACTTTTTATTATTTATTTCAATTGCTTTGGCAATGTAAACATATGTTTTTTCCCATGCTAATAAAGACCCTTGAATAGAACTGAGAGAGTTGGGGAGAGAGTGTTGGAGAGAGGAGAGAGAGCTTGTGAGAGAGAGTTTAGAAAAGCCTATAAATGTCTAATTGCCTTTCATGGTCGTTTGTTAATGAGACATGCTGACAAACAGATTGACAAGATATCCGATACAGAGGTTGACTCAAAGTCAGTAGAGACTTACTTGGTGACTTTGAAGATTCTCAGTAACCTTAGAGCTCGTAATACACTGATACCAAAGGATGTCCCAGGCTGGATAAAACCCCACAGCACCTCGAATATGCTGCCACATATTACCTGCCACACACACACACACACACACACACACACACACACACGATTAGTGATGTTATCCAAAACATGCGGTCAAAAATGATATGTGAGTGTGTGTGTTTACTGTATTGGTGTGTGTGTATGTGTGTGTGTGTGTGTGTGTGTGTGTGTGTGTGTGTGTGTGTGTGTGTGTGTGTGTGTACCCTAGAGTAGACATGTTCCACCACTCACAATGCAGTCAAAGCAGTTAAAGGAGGAGTGAAAGTAAGGCTGTGACCCCAGTCCATAAATCTTTATACCCATCTCAGACATGAAGATACTCAAGAAGACGAACTCTGCAAAGTCTGGAAGAGGTGAAAAGAGAGAGGGAACAGGGTGAGAGAGAGCGGGAAAGATCAGACATGAATGAGCAGGAAAATGCAGGAGGATGATATCAAAAGAAAAGGAATAAAGAGGGGCATTGAAAAATCCACTGTAAGAAGCAATCAGAGAGGCAGAAAGACTGGCACGATCCCTCTGGAACTTTCATTACGCACACCTCCAACTGCTCTTAAACGCTAGTAAAACCAAATGCATGCTTTTCAACTGTTCGCTGCCTGCACCCGCACACCCGACTAGCATCACCACCCTGGATGGTTCCGACCTAGAATATGTGGACATCCAAGTACCTAGGTGTCTGGCTAGACTGTAAACTCTCCTTCCAGACTCATATCAAACATCTCCAATCTAAAATCAAATCTAGAGTTGGCTTTCTATTCCGCAACAAAGCCACCTTCACTCACGCCGCCAAACTTACCCTAGTAAAACTCACTATCCTACCGATCCTCGACTTCAGCGATGTCATCTACAAAATAGCTTCCAATACTCTACTCAGCAAACTGGATGCAGTTTATCGCAGTGCCATCCGTTTTGTTACTAAAGCACCTTATACCACCCACCACTGCGACCTGTATGCTCTAGTCGGCTGGTCCTCCCTACATATTCGTCGCCAGACCCACTGGCTCCAGGTCATCTACAAGTCCATGCTAGGTAAAGCTCCGCCTTATCTCAGTTCACTGGTCACGATGGCAACACCCACCCGTAGCACGCGCTCCAGCAGGTGTATCTCACCTATCATCCCTAAAGCTAACACCTCATTTGGCCGCCTTTCCTTCCAGTTCTCTGCTGCCTGTGACTGGAACGAATTGCAAAATCGCTGAAGTTGGAGACTTTTATCTCCCCTCACCAACTTTAAACATCTGCTATCTGAGCAGCTAACCGATCGCTGCAGCTGTACATAGTCCATTGGTAAATAGCCCACCCAATTTACCTACCTCATCCCCATACTGTTTATATTTATTTACTTTTCTGCTCTTTTGCATGACCATCTGATCATTTATCACTCCAGTGTTAATCTGCTAAATTGTAATTATTCATCTACCTCCTCATGCCTTTTGCACACAATGTAAATAGACTCTTTTTTTCCTACTGTGTTATTGACTTGTTTATTGTTTACTCCATGTGTAACTCTGTGTTGTCTGTTCACACTTCTATGTTTTATCTTGGCCAGGTCGCAGTTGTAAATGAGAACTTGTTCTCAACTAGTCTACCTGGTTAAATAAAGGTGAAATAAAAATAATAATAATAAACCTGTCCCCTATTCCCACTGATTAGTACTTGTATAAGTTTGCCCTTTGGTTTCCATTGGGCTGTCGATTATTGTTACTATGTCCGTTGGTGCGTGTGAGTACCTGTGCTTTTTGTTTTGGGCTTTGTGCCCTTGTGGATTGCACAGATGATTACGGGTCTCGGGCCCGTGTGATAATCATTGTGTGCGTGTGTTATTTATTCGAGGTTCTCCTCGCTCTTTTGTTTGGGTTTCTACCCTGTGTTTTTGTTGCGTGTTTGTTTGGTCATCGTCTCCGTGCCTTTACATGGCACGCCATAATTTGGGGCTTAATAAAAAACCTTATTACGCATTCCTGTGTCTGTCTCCCGAATCTCCTTTAAGCCAACGTGACAGAATCTCCTTTAAGCCAACGTGACAGAGAGGTAGAGAGAGAAATAAGGAAAAGTATCTAGAATTTCCATCCATCCTTCATCCCTCCTCCCACACCTCTATCCCTCCCTCCCCCCTCTATCTCTCCCTCCCTCCTCCATACTCCCCCCCTCCCTCCCACCCTCCATACCACCCCCCTCCTCCCACCCTCCATACCTCCCTCCCACCCTCCATACCTCCCTCCTTCTCTCCGTACCTCCCTCCTTCTCTCCGTACCCCCCTCCTTCTCTCCGTACCTCCCTCCCACCCTCCTTACCACCCCCCTCCCTCCCACCCTCCATACCTCCCTCCCACCCTCCATACCTCCCTCCTTCCCTCCGTACCTCCCTCCCAGTGTGTCTACTCACAGAGGAAGTCTGAGAGTGGTTCAGGCTGGTCGTAGTGTACTACAGCCACACACATGGTGTTAAGTCCCACCAGACACAGTACACTCCAGTAGAAATACGGGGTCTTCACAATGCGTCGGATGAAGAAACGCAGACGACGCTCCCTCTTATGGAAGTTAGAGCCCTCCAGCTTTGAACTCTTCAGACTGGCCCGCGCAAATGGAGAACCTGGGAGGAGAGGAGAAGAATGGGAAAAGGAGAGGGGGATAGTGGAGAGGAGAAGAGTGGGAAGAGGAGAGGGGGATAGAGGAGAAGAGTGGGAAGAGGAGAGGAGATGGAGGAGAGGAGAAGAGTGGGAAGAGGAGAGGGGATGGATGAGAGGAGAAGAGTGGGAAGAGGAGAGGGGGATGGAGGAGAGGAGAAGAGTGGGAAGAGGAGAGGGGGATGGAGGAGAGGAGAAGAGTGGGAAGAAGAGAGGGGGAAGGAGGAGAGGATAAGAGTGGGAAGAGGACAGGGGGATGGAGGAGAGGAGAAGAATGGGAAGAGGAGAGGGGTGGGGAGGAGAGGAGAAGAGTGGGAAAAGGAGAGGGGGATGGGGACAAGAGTAGAGAGAAAAAACACATTTGGTTAGCATGTAACATCTTGTGTGTGCGTGTGCGTGTTTGTGGTGTTTCTTACCCACTGCCAGGTCTCCATTCCCATCCTCTGGGTTAAGGAGATCTGTTTTGTTCTTGTGGTTTTTGATGGTGGGTCTCCTGCGGGTGCCTGAATGGGAAAAATAGAACACAGTGACGCACAACTGCTCACTATAGAACACGCAAACAAACACTGTCACAGAAGCAAAGATGCTACATTTACACTAACAAAGATGCTACATTTACACTAGAAGATATGCTACATTTACACTAGTAAAGATGATACATTTAGATTAGTGAAGATGATACCTATACACTAGTAAATATGATACATTTACACTAGCAAAGCTGCAACATTTACAATAGGAAAGATGCGACATTTACACAAGAAAATATTATACATGTACACTAGCAAAGATGCTACATTTACACTAGCAAAGATGCTCTGGTTACACTAGTAAATATTCTACATTTACACTAGCAAAAATGCTACATTTACACTAGAAAATATGTTCCGGTTACACTAGCAAAAATGCTACATTTACACTAGGAAAGATGTGACATTTACACTATTAAAAATGCTACATTTACACTAGAAAATATGCTACATGTGTACTAGTAAAGATGATACATTTACACTAACAATAATGCTACATTTACACAATATTATATTTTCTCATTGTCCATCTCTATACACATTCTAACATCATATCTAAGTCACTACACACACACACACACACACACACTTAAATACCGTCAAAGGCATCAGGGTCTTCATCGTCTGCTAAGATCACTTCTTCTATAGGAAGGAAAAGTAAGTAAACAATAACATGGGAATGTATATGGCAATATGTAACATATATAACATAAATGTATAACATATATAACATAAATATATAACATATTTAACATAAATATATAATGTATATAACATAAATATATAACATATATAACATAAATATATAATGTATATAACATAAATATAGAACATATATAACATAAATATATAACATATTTAACATAAATATATAATGTATATAACATAAATATATAACATATATAACATAAATATATAACATATTTAACTTAAATATATAACATATATAACATACATATATAACATATGTAACATAAATATATAACATAAATATATAACATATTTAACATAAATGTATAACATATATAACATAAATATATAACATATTTAACATAAATATATAATGTATATAACATAAATATAGAACATATATAACATAAATATATAATGTATATAACATAAATATAGAACATATATAACATAAATATATAACATATATAACATAAATATATAACATATATAACATAAATATATAACATATATAACATTAATACATTACATAAATACATATCATATATAACATAAATATATAACACAAATAACATAAATATGTAACGTACATAACAAAAATATATAACATAAATATATAACATATATAACATGATTATGTAACATATATAACATAAATCTATAACATATTAAACATAAATATATAAAATAAATATATAACATATATAAGATATATTATATCAATATGTAACATATATAACATAAATAACATAAACATATAAAATACATAACATAAATATGTAACATATATAACATAAACATATAACATACATAACATAAATATGTAACATATATAACATAAATATATAACATATATACCATAAACATATAACATACATAACATAAATATAGAACATTTATAACATAAATATAGAACATATATAACATAAATATAGAACATATATAACATAAATATAGAACATATATAACATAAATATAGAACATATATAACATAAATATGTAACATATATAACATAAATATGTAACATATATAACATCAATATATAACATATATAACATCAATATGTAACATATATAACATAAATATAGAACATATATAACATAAATATGTAACATAGGGTTCAATGTATGTTTTGTGTGTAGTTCTATATGATGATAATGTACCTGCTTTACAAATCCATTCCAGGTATCCATTGAGCTCTCTCTCTATCTGCTGCTGTCTCCTCAGCTTTAGAAACTCACTCCTGTTCTCCACTCGCTCTCTCTCTTTGGCAAACTCCCTGTGGTAGACACACACACATATCAACACACACATATCAAATGAAACACACATATAGATGTATACAATGACATATACACAGACATATTGTATACACACACACACGCACACGAAACACACACACACATGCCCCACACACACATGCACGTGCGCCCACACACACACTCTCCCACACACACACATGCGTGCACACACACGCACACACTTACCCAGACAGTACACCCAGGACCAGGTTCAACATGAAGAAAGAGCCGATGATGATGAGGGGAATGAAGTACATCCAGTTCCACGCGCTCCCTGAGGCATCATTGCTCTGCAAACACACACACACACACACACACACACACACACACACACACACACACACACACACACACACACACACACACACACACACACACACACACACACACACATCTTTTGATCTAGTAATTCATCTTTCCCTTGTTTGACCAGAGAGGCTACACTGAGATGTAGATTTTATAAAGCCAAAAAATAGCAGATCATATTTCAACCTTTTCATGAACTGGGACGGGGTCACCACAATACAGGGATGATTAGGACATCGTTTTATACAGTATACTGTCCAGAGTATCTGCCATTTAAACAGTTCAGCTGCACAGAATGTAACGCTCTTCCTCTCTATTTTTCCCTCACCCTTTCTCTCCCTCTCTCATCCCTCCCCATCTTGCTGTTTTTCCCCCTAAACAGAGTCCATCACAGAATGTAATGCCCTCCCTCCCTCCCTCCCTCCTGTCTGTGGGCGTGGCTGCTGTTGCTGTGTGCTGTACTGAATGTACTGCAGCTTTTTTATCCATTAAACTTTCAGCACTTTCTTCCTCAGCAGCTGCAAGAATAACTCTGACTGCACAGCCCTGTTAAATATAGAGCAGCACCACCACCGAGTGAGACTGATGGAGAAGAGAGAAGAAGGGAAGAGGTGGGGAAAGGGGAGGGGGTGAAGAGGAAGGGAGAAAGGGGAGGCTGACAGGGGGAGAGAGAGTGAGTAATTGGGTGTGGTGAGGTGGGGGGAGTAGGAAGACGCAAAGAGGAATGGAGATGGAGAGACAGATTAAGGAAGCAGAGAGAGCGAGGAAAGAGAGATGTGTGGGAAAGAGAAGAGGGAGAAGAGAGGGAAGGGGGAATATTGAATATGGGCCCATATAGACTGCTGTGGATGGGACTACACTCACATTCCCCCACTACCCTCATCCACCTCTCCGTCACCATAGAAACCATTGCCACTGGCAGCAGGGCACTATTCACTGTTTCTTAGGTATGGGCACACAATACAGCATATGAGTAAATGCTATGGGCATATTTGTATAGCAGGGAAACATGTATTATATGAATTGGTGGAAATGTACCATGTAATTTACTAGTATATACCATAGAAATCTATTATCCAGGTTGTAGTTGCCCCACATATTTAGGATCAGCTTATTCTGCCTCAATTCTAGATTCCTAATTGTCCCTAGAATTTCTAAGCAAACAGCTGGAGGCAGGGCTTTCTCCTATAGAGCTCCATTTTTATGGAATGATCTGCCTACCCATGTGAGAGACGCAAACTCGGTCTCAACCTTTAAGTCTTTACTGAAGACTAATCTCTTCAGTGGGTCATATGATTGAGTGTAGTCTGGCCCAGGAGTGTGAAGGTGAACGGAAAGGCTCTGGAGCAACGAACCGCCCTTGCTGTCTCTGCCTGGCCGGTTCCCCTCTTTCCACTGGGATTCTCTGCCTCCAACCCTATTACAGGGGCTGAGTCACTGGCTTACTAGGGCTCTTTCATACCGTCCCTAGGAGGGGTGCGTCACTTGATTGAGTTGAGTCACTGATGTGATCTTCCTGTCTGGGTTGGCGTCCCCCCTTGGGTTGTGCCAAGGCGGAGATCTTTGTGGGCTATACTCGGCCTTGTCTCAGGATGGTAAGTTGGTGGTTGAAGATATCCCTCTAGTGGTGTGGGGGCTGTGCTTTGGCAAAGTGGGTGGGGTTATATCCTTCCTGTTTGGCCCTGTCCGGGGGTGTCATCAGATGGGGCCGCAGTGTCTCCTGACCCCTCCTGTCTCAGCCTCCAGTATTTATGCTGCAGTAGTTTATGTGTCTGGTCCTAGGGTCAGTTTGTTATATCTGGAGTACTTCTCCTGTCCTATCCTGTGTCCTGTGTGAATTTAAGTATGCTCTCTCTAATTCTCTCTTTCTCTCTTTCTTTCTCTCTCTCGGAGGACCTGAGCCCTAGGACCCTGCCTCAGGACTACCTGACATGATGACTCCTTGCTGTCCCCAGTCCACCTCCAGTTTCAACTGTTCTGCCTGTGATTATTATTATTTGACCATGCTGGTCATTTATGAACATTTGAACATCTTGGCCATGTTCTGTTATAATCTCCACCCGGCACAGCCAGAAGAGGACTGGCCACCCCACATAGCCTGGTTCCTCTCTAGGTTTCTTCCTAGATTTTGGCCTTTCTAGGGAGTTTTTCCTAGCCACCGTGCTTCTACACCTGCATTGCTTGCTGTTTGGGGTTTTAGGCTGGGTTTCTGTACAGCACTGCGATATCCGCTGATGTACGAAGGGCTATATAAATACATTTAATTTGATTTGATTTGAATTCTAACCCAAACCCAAAACAAAACTGAACCCAATCTCAAACCCAAACCGAAGACTAAACCTGAACCCGATCTCAAACCCCAAACCAATCCTAAATCCAATCCCAAACACAAACAGAAAACCAAACCCGATCTCAAGCCAAACCTAAACCTAAAACCAAACCCAAACTCCTGATCTTAAACCCAAATCCAAACCCGATCTTAAACCCTAACCCAACTCTACAGTAACTCACATAATAGTCCAGCTCTTTAACCATAAATTAAATACCATAATACCTCTAATACAGAACCACTGTGATGTGAAGTACCGTAACTCACATAGTAGAGCAGGTCAGTCCATCCCTCCATGGTAATACATTGGAAGACTGTTAGCACGGCAAACAGGATGTTGTCAAACTGGGTGATGCCGTAGTTAGGCCCCAGCCAATACTTTCGACACGTGGTTCCGTTTGGACATAGTCTCGACGGGGCTTCGGTCCCACATGGAACTTCCTCACGAATCTCATCTACAGGTGTATAGACAGTTTGGGGATCAACATGTTATTTAAGAGCTAGATCTTCTTTGATTCATTTTTGAATTGCCAGTCATTTTGTCACTGATTTAACTGGCATACTGATTGACTGACTGGCTGACTGACTAACTGGTAGAATGACTGGCAATGACTGGTAGAATGACTGGCAGACTGCCTGACTGGTATGCTGACTGGCACATACTGACTGGCAGACTGCCTGACTGGTATGCTGACTGGTACATACTGACTGGGTGACTGACTGGCAGACTGCCTGACTGGTATGCTGACTGGCACATACTGACTGGGTGACTGACTGGCAGACTGCCTGACTGGCATACTGCCTGACTGGTATGCTGACTGGCACATACTGACTGGGTGACTGACTGGCAGACTGCCTGACTGGCATACTGCCTGACTGGTATGCTGACTGGCACATACTGACTGGGTGACTGACTGGCAGACTGCCTGACTGGCATACTGCCTGACTGGTATGCTGACTGGCACATACTGACTGGGTGACTGACTGGCAGACCTACTGACTGACATATTGGCTGACTGTCATACTGACTGACTAACTGATTGACTCTCTGACTAGCAGGCTGACTGGCATGCTGACTGACTGACTAACTGACTCACTGTCTGACCATCCAACCAACCGACTCACCGACCTACTGGCTGACCGACCGACTGACCGACCAATCCACCGACTGACCGATTTACCTGTGTGAATGTCGAAGCAGGTAGTATGGAATTTGCCCATGTAGAACTCCAGGCCGATGATAGCGAACATGAGGATGGCGAAGAATAGCAACAGGCCGATCTGCAGCAGTGGGAATCATAGCCTTCATGATGGACTTGAGGACCACCTGGAGGCCTGGGGGAGACAGAGCACATTGTTTAAGAACAGAAACAACAGACAAAGTTTTTTAAAAACTCTGACCTACATCCCAAAATCCCTATAACAATGATATAACTTAATCAGAACTGTCCTCCCCCTCCCCTCCTCTTATGGTATCAGATGAAATAAGACTATTAGGGGTGTAGCTAGTCGTTCTCTCCGTCCCACACCCCCATATGTCCCA
>NC_088421.1:28383262-28395762 GCF_034236695.1 Oncorhynchus nerka | reverse complement strand
AGCAGGTGTTTGTGGAGGGAGAAAAGGTGTGTGTGTGTGTGTGTGTGTGTGTGTGTGTGTGTGTGTGTGTGTGTGTGTGTGTGTGTGTGTGTGTGTGCGTGTGTCTGCGCGTGTGTATGTAGGGGATAGTATTAACAGTGCTGACAGGAGAGACATCTACTGGGAGGTACCAATCTGCCTCACAGGAAACTGTCAAGAGTGTGTATGGGTGTGTGTGTGCATGTGTGTGCAAGAAGAAGACAATGATGATGATGATGATGAAGAAGATGAAGATGGCAGTCTTGCACCAACAGCAGCTCCTCAATCCCATGAGGTCTGTCCACCTTTACAGCATTTATCATCAAAGCAACAAGGCTCATTCACACCGTTTCCACGGTTACTGGGGCCCTTCTCATTCATAACTGTTTCCATGGCAACAGGGACCTTGGCTCCTTGCTAGAATCTTTGCATCACCGTGGTAACCGGGCCAAGGGGAGCTTGATTGATGTGTTTTTTCTTTTCTTCTAATATCCTCAGTTGTATAGTGAAACACGCACATGCATGTAATTAATACACATACCAGCTAGCACATACACCCAAAGCACACACACCCCCACAAGCATGCACACACACCCCCACAAGCATGCACACACACCCCCACAAGCATGCACACACACACACACATTTATAAGCTGTGCGTACATACACTTTCAGCTTGGAACCATTTGAGTGCAAATACATTTTAATGCACGAATGCACACTAGCATTTAGGTCTCACGAACTAGCTACCTATGAAAATCCTCAGTTTCTACCCTGATGAACACACACGCATGAAAACACACACACACTCCCTCCCATATACACACACACACATACATACAGTTGAAGTCGGAGGTTTACATACACTTAAGTTGGAGTCATTAAAACTCATTGTTCAACCACTCCAGGGAATATGATAGGCTGAAATAAAACTGGTTTTCTGGTCTTTCTTATACTGTATGTCACATCATCTGACAGATACACGCAACAGGTCAGAGGTTAGCATAACGTCAAGGCTTTAAGCAAGTCTGTCTGAGAAGTAAACGTCGCAAGAATCTGGCTTGTAGAGGCACAATTTCGCACACACAGTATGAGGAAAGAGTGGCCAGCTAATCTTGAGTTTGACAGTCTGGAACCAAGGCTTGAGCCATTAAAATATAATTTAGAGAGAGGTTCAACCCAGGCAAGACTTTACCTGAGACAATGACCCATTTTTAACCAAAAGAGCTCTTCAATGGGCAGCCCCTCACAGTTCTTCTCCCACTGTTCACTGTTCTGTTCTACAGCTCCTCACTGTTCTCCACACTGTTCTATAATGGCAGCTCCTCACAGTTCTCCACACTGTTCTACAATGGGCAGCTCCTCACAGTTCTCCACACTGTTCTACAATGGACAGCTCCTCACACTGTTCTATAATGGACAGTTCTGTTCTCCACACTGTTCTACAGCTCCTTGGTTCTACAATGCTCCTCTGTTCTCCAGCTCCTCACTGTTCTATAATGGACAGCTCCTCACTGTTCTCCACACTGTTCTATAATGGACAGCTCCTCACTGTTCTCCACACTGTTCTACAATGGGCAGCTCCTCACAGTTCTCCACACTGTTCTACAATGGGCAGCCCCTCACAGTTCTCCACACTGTTCTACAATGGACAGCTCCTCACTGTTCTCCACACTGTTCTACATTGGACAGCTCCACTGTTCTACAATGTTCTCACTGTTCTACTGTTCTATAATGGACAGCTCCTCACTGTTCTCCACACTGTTCTACAATGGACAGCTCCTCACTGTTCTCCACACTGTTCTACAATGGACAGCTCCTCACTGTTCTCCACACTGTTCTACAATGGACAGCTCCTCACTGTTCTACAATGGACAGCTCCTCACTGTTCTACAATGGACAGCTCCTCACTGTTCTCCACACTGTTCTACAATGGACAGCTCCTCACTGTTCTCCACACTGTTCTACAATGGACAGCTCCTCACTGTTCTACAATGGACAGCTCCTCACTGTTCTCCACACTGTTCTACAATGGACAGCTCCTCACTGTTCTACAATGGACAGCTCCTCACTGTTCTCCACACTGTTCTACAATGGACAGCTCCGCACTGTTCTACAATGGACAGCTCCTCACTGTTCTACAATGGACAGCTCCTCACTGTTCTACAATGGACAGCTCCTCACTGTTCTCCACACTGTTCTACAATGGACAGCTCCTCACTGTTCTCCACACTGTTCTCACACTGTTCTACAATGGACAGCTCCTCACTGTTCTACAATGGACAGCTCCTCACTGTTCTACAATGGACAGCTCCTCACACTGTTCTACAATGGACAGCTCCCACACTGTTCTACAATGGACAGCTCCTCACTGTTCTACAATGGACAGCTCCTCACTGTTCTCCACACTGTTCTACAATGGACAGCTCCTCACTGTTCTCCACACTGTTCTACAATGGACAGCTCCTCACTGTTCTACAATGGACAGCTCCTCACTGTTCTACAATGGACAGCTCCTCACTGTTCTACAATGGACAGCTCCTCACTGTTCTACAATGGACAGCTCCTCACTGTTCTCCACACTGTTCTACAATGGACAGCTCCGCACTGTTCTACAATGGACAGCTCCTCACAGTTCTCCACAGCTCACTGTTCTACAATGGACAGCTCCTCACTGTTCTCCACACTGTTCACAGCTCCTCCTGCACACTGTTCTCCAGCACTGTTCTACAATGGACAGCTGGACAGCTCCTCACTGTTCTACAATGGACAGCTGTTCTACAATGGACAGCTCCTCACACTGTTCTACAATGGACAGCTCCTCACTGTTCTCACACTGTTCTACAATGGACAGCTCCTCTACTGTTCTCACACTGTTCTACAATGGACAGCTCCTCACTGTTCTCCAATGACACTGTTCTACAATGGACAGCTCCTCACACTGTTCTACAATGGACAGCTCCTCACTGTTCTCAATGGACACACTGTTCTACAATGGACAGCTCCGCACTGTTCTACAATGGACAGCTGTTCTACAATGGACAGCTCCTCACTGTTCTACAATGGACAGCTCCTCACTGTTCTCCACACTGTTCTACAATGGACAGCTCCTCACTGTTCTCCACACTGTTCTACAATGGACAGCTCCTCACTGTTCTCCAATGGACACTGTTCTACAATGGACAGCTCCTCACTGTTCTACAATGGACAGCTCCTCACTGTTCTACAATGGACAGCTCCTCACTGTTCTACAATGGACAGCTCCTCACTGTTCTACCAGCACTGTTCTACAATGGACAGCTCCTCACTGTTCTCTGTTCCAATGGACAGCTCCTCACTGTTCTCCAAATGGACAGCTCCTCACTGTTCTACAAATGGACAGCTCCTCTCCACACTGTTCTACAATGGACAGCTCCTCACTGTTCTCCACACTGTTCTACAATGGACAGCTCCTCACTGTTCTACAAATGTCCTCACTCTACAAACAGCCCTCACTGTCTACAAATGGACAGCTCCTCCACACTGTTCTACAATGGACAGCTCCTCCACACTGTTCTACAATGGACAGCTCCTGTTCTACAATGGACAGCTCCTCACTGTTCTCCACACTGTTCTCAATGGACAGCTCCTCACTGTTCTACACTGTTCTATGGACAGCTCCTCACTGTTCTACAATGGACAGCTCCTCTCTGTTCTCCAAACTGTTCTACAATGGACAGCTCCTCACTGTTCTCCACACTGTTCTACAATGGACAGCTCCTCTCTGTTCTCCAGCACTGTTCTACAATGGACAGCTCCTCTCTGTTCTCCAAACTGTTCTACAATGGACAGCTCCTCTCTCCACACTGTTCTCCACACTGTTCTACAATGGACAGCTCCTCTCTGTTCTCCAAACTGTTCTACAATGGGCAGCTCACTGTTCTACAATGGACAGCTCCTCACTGTTCTCCAAACTGTTCTACAATGGACAGCTCCTCTCTGTTCTCCAAACTGTTCTACAATGGACAGCTCCTCACTGTTCTCCAAACTGTTCTAAACTGTTCTAAATGGACAGCTCCTCTCTGTTCTCCAAACTGTTCTACAATGGACAGCTCCTCAAACTGTTCTACAATGGAGCACTGTTCTCCAGCTCACTGTTCTCCAAACTGTTCTACAATGGACAGCTCCTCTGTTCTCCAAACTGTTCTACAATGGACAGCTCCTCACTGTTCTACAATGGACAGCTCCTCTCTGTTCTCCAAACTGTTCTACAATGGACAGCTCCTCTCTGTTCTCCAAACTGTTCTACAATGGACAGAAACTGTTCTACAATGGACAGCTCCTCTCTGTTCTCCTCACTGTCCTACTACGGATAGAACTCAATGGCCGTGTCCAAAATCTAACTTGCATACACAACCTACATGTTGCGTACATATCATGCTACATACTATTTAGAACGTACTGTTTAGTAAAAACAAATGCAGTGAGCAACAAATATCAACGTACTAGGTCATCCATCCTTAGAATGTGTCATCTAATGCTCAATTACGTTGATTCATTCAGTTTGTACAGCAAGGCATCTTACGTAATTATCAGCTGTTGTCAATCACACTGGGTCTGGAAAGATCTCTTCCTCAGTAGTGTGCATCCAATTCTACTAGATGAAAAGCCTAAATCAGTATTATATCCTGGCATTTAAAGCATACTACAGTTCAGAAAATTCACATATAAAACGTTCTATTCTACTCAAGTACAAGTATTCAGACACGGCCACTACCATAGACCACAGTTACATGGCCTTATCCACAGATCTAGGACCAGATACACTCACAATTCTTATGGGGATGAGAAAATATATGAGCTTATCACATTCCCTCCATCTTTCTTTCTTTCTTTCTTTCTTTCTTTCTTTCTTTCTTTCTTTCTTTCTTTTTTCTTTCCTTCCTTCCTTCCTTCCTTCCTTCCTTCCTTCCTTCCTTCCTTCCTTCCTTCCTTCCTTCCTTCCTTCCTTCCTTCCTTTCCTTCCTTCCTTCCTTCCTTCCTTCCTTCCTTCCTTCCTTGCTGTACAGTCATATACTGCATGTGTATTAAGTGTGTTGTTTGGCAATGTGCCTCAGTATACAGTGCCTTGCGAAAGTATTCGGCCCCCTTGAACTTTGCGACCTTTTGCCACATTTCAGGCTTCAAACATAAAGATATAAAATTGTATTTTTTTGTGAAGAATCAACAACAAGTGGGACACAATCATGAAGTGGAACGACATTTATTGGATATTTCAAACTTTTTAACAATCAAAAACTGAAAAAATTGGGCGTGCAAAATTATTCAGCCCCTTTACTTTCAGTGCAGCAAACTCTCTCAGAAGTTCAGTGAGGATCTCTGAATGATCCAATGTTGACCTAAATGACTAATGATGATAAATACAATCCACCTGTGTGTAATCAAGTCTCCGTATAAATGCACCTGCACTGTGATAGTCTCAGAAGTCTGTTAAAAGCGCAGAGAGCATCATGAAGAACAAGGAACACACCAGGCAGGTCCGAGATACTGCTGTGAAGAAGTTTAAAGCCATTTGGATACAAAAAGATTTCCCAAGCTTTAAACATCCCAAGGAGCACTGTGCAAGCGATAATATTGAAATGGAAGGAGTATCAGACCACTGCAAATCTACTAAGATCTGGCCGTCCCTCTAAACTTTCAGCTCATACAAGGAGAAGACTGATCAGAGATGCAGACAAGAGGCCCATGATCACTCTGGATGAACTGCAGAGATCTACAGCTGAGGTGGGAGACTCTGTCCATAGGACAACAATTAGTCGTATATTGCACAAATCTGGCCTTTATGGAAGAGTGGCAAGAAGAAAGCCATTTCTTAAAGATATCCATAAAAAGTGTTGTTTAAAGTTTGCCACAAGCCACCTGGGAGACACACCAAACATGTGGAAGAAGGTGCTCTGGTCAGATGAAACCAAAATTGAACTTTTTGGCAACAATGCAAAACGTTATGTTTGGCGTAAAAGCAACACAGCTCATCACCCTGAACACACCATCCCCACTGTCAAACATGGTGGTGGCAGCATCATGGTTTGGGCCTGCTTTTCTTCAGCAGGGACAGGGAAGATGGTTAAAATTGATGGGAAGATGGATGGAGCCAAATACAGGACCATTCTGGAAGAAAACCTGATGGAGTCTGCAAAAGACCTGAGACTGGGACGGAGATTTGTCTTCCAACAAGACAATGATCCAAAACATAAAGCAAAATCTACAATGGAATGGTTCAAAAATAAACATATCCAGGTGTTAGAATGGCCAAGTCAAAGTCCAGACCTGAATCCAATCGAGAATCTGTGGAAAGAACTGAAAACTGCTGTTCACAAATGCTCTCCATCCAACCTCACTGAGCTCGAGCTGTTTTGCAAGGAGGAATGGGAAAAAATGTCAGTCTCTCGATGTGCAAAACTGATAGAGACATACCCCAAGCGACTTACAGCTGTAATCGCAGCAAAAGGTGGCGCTACAAAGTATTAACTTAAGGGGGCTGAATAATTTTGCACACCCAATTTTTCAGTTTTTGATTTGTTAAAAAAGTTTGTAATATCCAATAAATGTCGTTCCACTTCATGATTGTGTCCCACAAAAAATACAGTTTTATATCTTTATGTTTGAAGCCTGAAATGTGGCAAAAGGTCGCAAAGTTCAAGGGGGCCGAATACTTTCGCAAGGCACTGTATATGCTGAGAAGAAGACGGTGTGTGAAGGAAAAGTGAGCATGTGTTTGAAGTGTAAATGTGTATTGTGTGTGCATGTATGCATCCCCTGGTCATTGTAGTATCAAAGTGTCAGGGCAGAGGTGGGTAGAAAGGGCAGTAGCTTTTCATCTTCAAAGAGCTACACTTCTAAAAGAAAAATCGCCATTCAAAAGGAGCTAACCATAGAGACCACAGCTGGGAGCAGTGTATGTGTGTGCGCCATCTGTGTATAAGTGCGAAGCGTGTGTGTGTGTGTGTGTGTGTGTGTGTGTGTGTGTGTGTGTGTGTGTGTGTGTGTGTGTGTGTGTGTGTGTGTGTGTGTGTATGCGTGTGAGAAAAATGAATGAAAGAGAGAGACAAAAAGAGAGAAAGAGAGAATGAGACACAAAGAGAGAGAGAGAGAGAGAGAGAGAGAGAGAAGAGAGAGAGAGAGAGCAAGAGGAAGAGAGAGTGAGAGAGCGAATGAGAGGGACAGAGAGTGACAGACAGAGAGAGAGGGGGAGAGTTCCTGTGTCTCAAGGCTGTACTGGGTGATTGATCATCTGCAGCAGCTAAAAACAGGTTACTGCAGCAGCACACACACACACACACTCTCTCTCATTCGCTTGCTCCGCTCCTCCTCTCTCTCTCTCTCTCTTTTCTCTCTCCTCTCTCCTCTCCTCTCTCTCTCTCACTCTCTCTCTCTCTCTCTCTCTCTCTCTCTCTCTCTCTCTCTCTCTCTCTCTCTCTCTCTCTCTCTCTCTCTCTCTCTCACTCACTCACTTTCTCCATCTCTTTAGATGAACAAAGTTCTCAGTTGCCTGGACTCATTTAGCTAATTATGCAGTCTGTTGTCAATACCTTAAACCATTTCACATGGTAAAACACAATTGCAGATCTCACTTAGACATTTCAGCAAAACTCTAAACACATTCTCCTTCTCAAAACACATTCTGCACTCTAATGTCACATGTCATCCATACTGGTAAACACAAGTGGCAACAATCAAATACAAATAGAGAATCCATGTCATTGATTGAACACAACCACTCAAAATTGATTTAACCTGTTTCAAATGATGCGACACAACCAATATAAGCCAGTTCAGAGAGCAAACAGGTTGTTGAAGGTGGGAAGGAGAAAGACTGAGAATGGATAGAAGAAACAATGTGAGAGGACGAGGACGAGTGCGTATGAGAGGTGGGCGACGAGGAGGAAGAGGAGGAGGAGGGCAAGAAAGAGGAAGAGGAAGACGAAGAGGAAGACAAAGAGTGGAAATATCTGATGAAATTCGAGCAACAGTTCTAGAGCATGTTCTTGTCCATGGACTGACAATGAGTGAAGCAGGACTTAGAGTGCAACCAAATTTGAGCCCATTTTCTGTGTCCAGCATAGTAAGGACATTCAGAGAAGAGAACAGGTACAGCATACTACTGTATTTTTGTAATTGCAAATGTACTGTACTACACTATATGCAGCTGTTTCAATAGACATTTGTAAAGTTAATCACTGTATGTATTGTACTGCATGAATATGTTATGTAACTGCACAACTACTTTTGTAGAATTGCAAGGCTGCCACATGCAGGTGGAAGAACAGCTATATTCACTGGGAGCAAGAGGCCGTTATAGTTGGCATGGTCCTTCAATATAATGCAATACGACTCAGAGAAATCCAGGAACGAGTGATACAAGACAACACACACTTCCAGGGAATCGACAGTGTGAGCATTTCCACAATTGACCGTGTCCTCCATCGTAACAGGATGCGAATGAAACAAGTATACAGAGTACCTTCTGAGCGCAATTCACCAAGGGTGAAAGAACTGCGAGCTCAGTATCTGCAAGTAAGTGTAGATTCAGAAACATTTACTGTAATCCAGATTGTCTACAGTACTAACATATACTATGTGAATGACATCACTCTTCAGTACATACAATGTATGTGAATCAGAAGCCTAATAGTACTCTACAGTACAGCACTGTCTCTGTACGACTTACAAAATCCTACATACAGTATATTGTATTTCTACACAGACAATATTTGACTTGGAATCCTTGGACAGACCCCATGAGTTCATCTCTGTTGATGAAGCAGGCTTCAATCTTACAAAGAGGTGTCACGTTCTGACCTTAGGTCCTTTGTTATGCCTTTGTTTTAGTATGGTCAGGGCGTGAGTTGGGGTGGGTAGTCTATGTTCCTTTTTCTATCTTGTGTTTATGTGTTTGGCCTGGTATGGTATCTCAGTCAGAGGCAGGTGTCGTTCGTTGTCTCTCATTGAGAATCATACCTGTGTTTTGTGGGTGATTATTTTCTGTCTCGTGTTTTCTGCACCTTTCAGGACTGTTTCGGTTTTTGTTTATTTCACGTTGTTATTTTGTATTTTCAGTGTTCAGTCAATAAACATCATGAACACATACCACGCTGCGCATTAGTCCGACATTTCAAACTCCTCGTCAGAGGAGGACGAAGAATATCGTTACAAGAGGAGAAGGAGAGGCCGAAACTGACATTGTCCAACACTATCACATACTGTAGCTGGGAATGGGATTCTCATTTAGCTCTTGACCCTGCTGCTCAAATAAAATATCTCTTAGATTGGCAATAAATCTTAGAAGGTGCTGGGTGTTATATGGCCCGAGCGTAACATGGTGATGTAGAACTTCATGGTTGCTGATTGCAGCACAGATTGTGACATTGCCACCTCGTTAACCAGAGACTTCAACAATGGCCCGCTGTCCAATCATGTTTCTATTTTTCTGTGTATTGTTTACTGACTGCTTGAGAGTGTATATCATTTTGATCACTTTGTTTATGATTTGAGAGCAGTGCTTGATTTTTGAACACAGATAAAACTGTTTTGAGGCGAATGTTTCATTTTGTGAGAGGAGTCAGAGGTTATGTAAATAGTGTTTGAATATGAGGTGTAGTGTTTAATGTTTTGAGGAAATGGAGCAAGATTTCAGAAATTGTGTTTTAGCAATTCAGAAAAACTGTAGTGGATTCGGCTATTTCAGCACCACCATTGCTGACAGGTGTATAAAATCGAGCACACATCCATGCAATCTCCATAGACAAACATTGGCAGTGGAATGGCTTTGCTGAAGAACTCATTGACTTTCAACATGGCACCGTCATAGGATACCACCTTTCAACAAGTCAGTTCATAACCTTTCTTTGGTTGCAATCACTCACTACCGAGTTTCAAACTGCCTCTAGAAACAACGTCAGCACAAGAACTGTTACAGTGGCTTATAAAGTTTTCACCCCCCTTGGCATTTTTCCTATTTTATTGCCTTACAACTTGGAATTAATATAGATTTGGGGGTTTGTATCATTTGATTTACACAACATGCCTACCACTTTGAAGATGCAAAATATTGTGAAACAAATAAAAAAACTTAAAACGTGCGTAACTATTCACCCTCCCAAAGTTAATACTTTGTAGAGCCACCTTTGCAGCAATTACAGCTGCAAGTCTCTTAGGGTATGTCTATATAAGCTTGGCACATCTAGCCACTGGGATTTTTTCCCCTTCTTCAAGGCAAAACTTCTCCACATCCTTCAAGTTGGATGGGTTCCGCTGGTGTACAGCAATCTTTAAGTCATACCACAGATTCTCAATTGAGGTCTGGGTATTGACTAGGCCATTCCAAGACATTTAAATGTTTCCCTTAAACCACTCTCTTGTTGCGTTAGCAGTATGCTTAGACTCATTGTCGTGCTGGAAGGTGAACCTCGGTCCCAGTCACTGGAAGACTGAAACAGGTTTCCCTCAAGAATTTCCCTGTATTTAGTGCCATCCATCATTCCTTTAATTCTGACCAGTTTCCCAGTCCCTGCCGATGAAAACATCATCATAGCATGATGCTGCCACCACCATGCTTCACTATTCTCGGGGTGATGAGAGGTGTTGGGTTTGAGCCAGACAGCATTTTCCTTGATGGCAAAAAAAAAAAAAAATTTAGTCTCATCTGACCAGAGTACCTTCTTCCATATGTTTGGGGAGTCTCCCACATGCCTTTGGTGAACACCAAATGTGTTATTTTTTTTTCTTTAAGCAATGGCTCTTTCTGGCCACTCTTCCATAAAGCCCAGCTCTGTGGAGTGTACGGCTTAAAGTGGTCCTATGGACAGATACTCCAGTCTCCGCTGTGGAGCTTTGCAGCTCCTTCAGGGTTATCTTTGGTCTCTTTGTTGCCTCTCTGATTAATGCCCTCCTTGCTTTGTCTGTAAGTTTGGGTGGACGGCCCTCTCTTGGCAGGTTTGTTGTGGTGCCATATTCTTTAAATTTTTTAATAATGGATTTAATGGTGCTCTATGGGTTCAAAGTTTCTGAACTTTTTATAACCCAACCCTGATCTGTACTTCTCCACAACTTTGTCCCTGACCTGTTTGGAGAGCTCCTTGGTCTTTATGGTGCCACTTGCTTAGTGGTGTCCCTTGCTAGCGGTGTTGCAGACTCTGGGGCCTTTCAGAACAGGTGTATATATACTGAGATCATGTGACAGATCATGTGACACTTGGATTGCACACAGGTGGACTTTATTTAACTAATTATGTGACTTCTGAAGGTAATTGGTTGCACCAGATCTTTTTTAGGGGCTTCATAGCAAAGGGGATGAATACATACTGTATGCACGCACCACTTTTCAGTTTATAATTCTTTTACATTTTTTGAAATAAGTTATTTTTTTAATTTCACTCCACCAATTTGGACTATTTTGTGTACGTCCATTACATGAAATCCAAATAAAATACATTTAAATTACAGGTTGTAATGCAACAAAATATGAAAAACGCCAAGGGGATGAATACTTTTGCAAGGCACTGTAGTTGGGAGCTTCATGAAATGGGTTTCCATGGGCGAGCAGCCACACACAAGCCTAAGATCATCAAGTAAAATGCTAAGCGTTGCCTGGAATGGTGTAAAGCTTGCCACCATTGGACTCTGGAGCAGTGAAACACATTCTCTGGAGTGATGAATCACGCTTCACCATCTGGCAGTCCGACGGACAAATCTGGGTTTGGCAGATGCCAGGAGAACACTACCTACTCCAATGCATAGTGCATAGTGTAAAGTTTGGTGGAAGACGAATAATGGTCTGAGGCTGTTTTTCATGGTTTGGCTAGGCCCCTTAGATCCAGTGAAGGGAAATCTTTAATGCTACAGCATACAATGACATTTTAGGCAATTCTGTGCTTCCAACTTTGTGGCAACAGTTTGGGGAAGGCCCTTTCCTGTGTCAGCATGACAATGCCCCCATGCACAAAGCGAGGTCCATGCAGAAATTGTTTTTCGAGATCGGTGTGGAAGAACTTGACTGGCCTGCACAGAGCCCTGACCTCAACCCCATCAAACACCTTTGGGATGAATTGGAACGTCGACTGCGAACCAGGCCTAACCACCCAACATCAGTGCCTGACCTCACTAATGCTCTTGTAGCTAAATGGAAGCAAGTCCCCGCAGCAATGTTCCAGCATCTAGTTGACAGCCTTCCCAGAAGAGTGGAGGCTGTTATAGCAGCAAAGGGGGACTAACTCCATATTAATGCCCATGATTTTGGAATGAGACGTTCAACGAGCAAGTGTCCACATACTTTTGGTAATGTAGTGTATGTATCTGCCTTCCCCTTTTGGTATTCCCTTCTCTCTCCTCCCTCAACTATTGTACAAACCTCCATCTCTCTTTATAAGTATATTGCTTCTACAGTTACACCCCTCCTCTCCCCTCTCTCTCTCTCTTTCTCTGTGTGTGTCTATCTCTCTGTGTGT
>NC_088421.1:28378262-28380762 GCF_034236695.1 Oncorhynchus nerka | reverse complement strand
TCTCATCCTCCCTGCCTCATCCTCCCTGCCCACCTCATCCTCCCTGCCCTCTCCCCTCCCTCCCCCTCTCATCCCAATGCCCTCTCTCTCCTCCCCTCCCCTCTCATCCTCCCTGCCCACTCTCATCCTCCCTGCCTCCCTGCTCCCCTCCTCCCCTGCCCCTCTCTCCCTCCTCCCTCCCATCCCTCCCTGCCCTCTTATCCCTCCCTGCCCTCCCCTCTCATCCCTCCCTCCCACTCTCCTCCCTCCCTCCCATCCTCCCTGCCCTCTCTCATCCTCCTCCCCTCTCATCCTCCCTGCCTCTCTCATCCCTCCTCCTCTCATCCTCCTGCCCTCTCTCATCCTCCCTGCCCTCTCATCCTCCCCTCCCTCTCATCCCTCCTCCCCTCTCCCATCCTCCCCTGCCCTCTCTCCTCCCCTCCTCCTCTCATCCTCCCTGCCCTCTCTCCTCCCTCCCCTCTCATCCTCCCTGCCCTCATCCTCCCCTGCCCTCTCTCATCCTCCCTGCCCTCTCTCATCCTCCCTGCCCACTCTCCCTCCTCCCTGCCCACTCCCTCATCCTCCCTGCCCACTCTCATCCTCCCCCTGCTCATCCTCCCTGCCCCCTCTCTCATCCCTCCCTGCCCCTCTCATCCCTCCCTGCCCACTCTCTCATCCTCCTCCCCACTCATCCTCCCTGCCCACTCTCATCCCTCCCTGCCCACTCATCCTCCCTGCCCTCTCTCAATCCTCCCTGCCCTCTCTCATCCTCCCTGCCCCTCTCATCCCTCCCCCTTCTCATCCTCCTCCCACTCTTAACCTCCTCCTCCATCTCCTGCACTCCTCCCCCTGCCCTTTCATCCTCCTCCCTCTCTCACCCTCCCCCCTGCCCTGTCCTCATCCCTCCTCCTGCATCCCTCCCTGCCCCTTCTCATCCTCCCTGCCCTTCTCATCCTCCTCCCTTCTCATCCTCCCTGCCCTTCATCCTCCCTGCCCTCTCTCATCCTCCCTGCTCCCTCTCTCCTCCCTCCTCATCCTCCTCTCATCCTCCCCCTGCCCACTCTAACCTCTGCCCACTCTCATCCTCCCTGCCCACTCAATCTCCTGCCCTCATCCTCCCTGCCCTCTCATCCCTCCTCCCCTCCCCTCTCATCCTCCCTGCCCTTTCTCATCCTCCCTGCCCTCTCATCCTCCCCTGCCCTGTCTCATCCTCCCTGCCCTTTCTCATCCTCCCTGCCCTTTCTCATCCTCCCTGCCCTCTCATCCCTCCCTGCCCTCTCATCCTCCCTGCCCTCTCATCCTCCCTGCCCCTCTCATCCTCCCTGCCCTCTCTCATCCTCCCTGCCCTCTCTCTCAGTGTTGATGTGACATTTGTTCCTCTCCCTGGCTGCCTCTCCCTGCAGTGCTTCTGTGATCCTGTCTCTGTCTGAGTACACTCACTATGGTGGGAGAGCAGAGACACACACACACACACACACACACTTATACACACACACGGCACACACACACACATACGCATTCAGACACACACACACATTTATTTTATTTTTTTTACATTTTAGTCACTTATCAGACACTCAGAGCGACTTACAGTAGTGAGTGCATTGATTTTCATACTTTTTAAAACATTTGCATGTACACACGCATACTCATTGGCACGTAGGCACACATGCACACATGCACACACAAGAGCACTAGCATGCACACATACATACATACATACATACAATACATACATACATACATACATACATACATACATACATACATACATATGACTCCCCTCTCTTTCTAGCATGATCACATGATCTGTGTCGGTGTGAAGGTCTGTGTTTCCAACGTGGTTCCCAGCAGCTTCTTGTTTCAGTGAATGTGTGTGTAGAAGTGTTTGGGTGCATGCGGGGGCGTACTGTGTCTACTGGCTACTGTGTATACACTGGTGTGCACTCATGTTTGAGTTTATCTTTGTATATGGAGTGGGTGTGTGTGTGGGGCGTGTGTGTGTTTCTCAACACTCACCCTGTGCATACTACTACGAAGTCCATGGCATTCCATCCGTTCCTTATGTAGGAGTTCTTATGGAAGGTAAAATCCTAGAGCCAGGATCTTAATGCCTGACTCAAAAACAGAAGATCCCTAGAAGTAGGGCTCAGTGTCATCCTAAAAGGAGAGAGAGGGGGGCAATAGAAGAGGGCTCAGTGCAAAGATTTTACAGGGTCAACTTAAAGGACAATCTGCCAGTTTAAACCATGTTTTATTTTCAGAAGTACATTGTTTACAAAACAAAGGAGTAAACAAACTTGTATAATATTGTTTTGGGTTCCAATGGGGATGTACTAACTGGCAGATTGCCCTTTACAAACACAATGTATGACTTAATCCAAGATGCCAGACAGTGAGAAGGGCCTGACAGAGAGAGGACATGAGAAGACAGTAAGGCTCTATGGTGCTGAGAGGACATAGAGATGTCAGACAGTGTGAAAAGGCTCTATGGTGCTGAGAGGACAGAGAGATGTCAGAC
>NC_088421.1:28375922-28377762 GCF_034236695.1 Oncorhynchus nerka | reverse complement strand
ACTGTCTGACATCTCTCTGTCCTCTCAGCACCATAGAGCCTTACTTCTCACTGTCTGGCATCTTGGATTATGTCATACATTGTGTTTGTAAAGGGGCAATCTGCAGTTGGTACATCCCCATTGGAACCCAAAACAATATTATACAAGTTTGTTTACTCCTTTGTTTGTAAACAATGTACTTCTGAAAATAAAAACATGGTTTAAACTGGCAGATTGTCCCTTTAAGTTGAACCCTGTAAAATCTTTGCACTGAGCCCTCTTCTATTACCCCCCTCTCTCTCTCCTTTAGGATGACACTGAGCCCTACTTCATAGGGATCTTCTGTTTTGAGTCAGGCATTAAGATCCTGGCTCTAGGATTTGCCTTCCATAAGAACTCCTACATAAGGAACGGATGGAATGCCATGGACTTCGTAGTAGTATGCACAGGGTGAGTGTTGAGAAACACACACACGCCCACACACACACACCCACTCCCACACATATACAAAGATAAACTGAAACATGAGTGCACACCAGTGTATACACAGTAGCCAGTAGACACAGTACGCCCGCACGCATGCACCCAAACACGCTACACACACATTCACTGAAACAAGAAGCTGCTGGGAACCACGTTGGAAACACAGACCTTCACACCGACACAGATCATGTGATCATGCTAGAAAGAGAGGGGAGTCATATGTATGTATGTATGTATGTATGTATGTATGTATGTATGTATGTATGTATGTATGTATTGTATGTATGTATGTATGTATGTGTGCATGCTAGTGCTCTTGTGTGTGCATGTGTGCATGTGTGCCTACGTGCCAATGAGTATGCGTGTGTACATGCAAATGTTTTAAAAAGTATGAAAATCAATGCACTCACTACTGTAAGTCGCTCTGAGTGTCTGATAAGTGACTAAAATGTAAAAAAAAAAAAAAAAATGTGTGTGTGTGTCTGAATGCGTATGTGTGTGTGTGTGTATAAGTGTGTGTGTGTGTGTGTGTGTCTCTGCTCTCCCACCATAGTGAGTGTACTCAGACAGAGACAGGATCACAGAAGCACTGCAGGGAGAGGCAGCCAGGGGAGAGAACAAATGTCACATCAACACTGAGAGAGAGGGCAGGGAGGATGAGAGAGGGCAGGGAGGATGAGAGAGGGCAGGGAGGATGAGAAAGGGCAGGGAGGATGAGGGCAGGGAGGAGGAGGGAGGGATGAGAGAGGGCAGGGAGGATGAGAAAAGGGCAGGGAGGATGAGAGGGGAGGGGGAGGAGGGATGAGAGAGGGCAGGGAGGATGAGAAAGGGCAGGGAGATTGAGAGTGGGCAGGGAGGATGAGAGTGGGCAGAGAGGTTAGAGTGGGCAGGGAGGATGAGAAGGGGAGGAGGGATGAGAGAGGGCAGGGAGGATGAGAGAGGGCAGGGAGGATGAGAGAGGGCAGGGAGGATGAGAAAGGGCAGGGAGGATGAGAAAGGGCAGGGAGGATGAGACAGGGCAGGGAGGATGAGAAAGGGCAGGGAGGATGAGAGGGGGAGGAGGGATGAGAGAGGGCAGGGAGGGTGAGAGAGGGCAGGGAGGATGAGAAAGGGCAGGGAGATTGAGAGTGGGCAGGGAGGATGAGAGTGGGCAGAGAGGTTAGAGTGGGCAGGGAGGATGAGGGATGAGAGGGGCAGGGAGGATGAGAGAGCAGGGCAGGGAGGATGAGAGAGGGCAGGGAGGATGAGAAAGGGCAGGGAGGATGAGAGTGGGCAGGGAGGATGAGAGTGGGCAGGGAGGATGAGAGTGGGCAGGGAGGATGAGAGAGGGCAGGGAGGATGAGAGAGGGGGAGGAGAGGGGAGGATGAGAGAGAGGGC
>NC_088421.1:28358422-28370922 GCF_034236695.1 Oncorhynchus nerka | reverse complement strand
GTGGCAGCATCATGCTATGATGATGTTTTTCATCGGCAGGGACTGGGAAACTGGTCAGAATTAAAGGAATGATGGATGGCACTAAATACAGGGAAATTCTTGAGGGAAACCTGTTTCAGTCTTCCAGTGACTGGGACCGAGGTTCACCTTCCAGCACGACAATGAGTCTAAGCATACTGCTAACGCAACAAGAGAGTGGTTTAAGGGGAAACATTTAAATGTCTTGGAATGGCCTAGTCAATACCCAGACCTCAATTGAGAATCTGTGGTATGACTTAAAGATTGCTGTACACCAGCGGAACCCATCCAACTTGAAGGATGTGGAGAAGTTTTGCCTTGAAGAAGGGGAAAAAATCCCAGTGGCTAGATGTGCCAAGCTTATATAGACATATCCTAAGAGACTTGCAGCTGTAATTGCTGCAAAAGGTGGCTCTACAAAGTATTAACTTTGGGAGGGTGAATAGTTACGCACGTTTTAAGTTTTTTTATTTGTTTCACAATATTTTGCATCTTCAAAGTGGTAGGCATGTTGTGTAAATCAAATGATACAAACCCCCAAATCTATATTAATTCCAAGTTGTAAGGCAATAAAATAGGAAAAATGCCAAGGGGGGTGAAAACTTTCGCAAGCCACTGTAACAGTTCTTGTGCTGACGTTGTTTCTAGAGGCAGTTTGAAACTCGGTAGTGAGTGATTGCAACCAAAGAAAGGTTATGAACTGACTTGTTGGAAAGGTGGCATCCTATGACGGTGCCATGTTGAAAGTCAATGAGTTCTTCAGCAAAGCCATTCCACTGCCAATGTTTGTCTATGGAGATTGCATGGATGTGTGCTCGATTTTATACACCTGTCAGCAATGGTGGTGCTGAAATAGCCGAATCCACTACAGTTTTTCTGAATTGCTAAAACACAATTTCTGAAATCTTGCTCCATTTCCTCAAAACATTAAACACTACACCTCATATTCAAACACTATTTACATAACCTCTGACTCCTCTCACAAAATGAAACATTCGCCTCAAAACAGTTTTATCTGTGTTCAAAAATCAAGCACTGCTCTCAAATCATAAACAAAGTGATCAAAATGATATACACTCTCAAGCAGTCAGTAAACAATACACAGAAAAATAGAAACATGATTGGACAGCGGGCCATTGTTGAAGTCTCTGGTTAACGAGGTGGCAATGTCACAATCTGTGCTGCAATCAGCAACCATGAAGTTCTACATCACCATGTTACGCTCGGGCCATATAACACCCAGCACCTTCTAAGATTTATTGCCAATCTAAGAGATATTTTATTTGAGCAGCAGGGTCAAGAGCTAAATGAGAATCCCATTCCCAGCTACAGTATGTGATAGTGTTGGACAATGTCAGTTTCGGCCTCTCCTTCTCCTCTTGTAACGATATTCTTCGTCCTCCTCTGACGAGGAGTTTGAAATGTCGGACTAATGCGCAGCGTGGTATGTGTTCATGATGTTTATTGACTGAACACTGAAAATACAAAATAACAACGTGAAATAAACAAAAACCGAAACAGTCCTGAAAGGTGCAGAAAACACGAGACAGAAAATAATCACCCACAAAACACAGGTATGATTCTCAATGAGAGACAACGAACGACACCTGCCTCTGACTGAGATACCATACCAGGCCAAACACATAAACACAAGATAGAAAAAGGAACATAGACTACCCACCCCAACTCACGCCCTGACCATACTAAAACAAAGGCATAACAAAGGACCTAAGGTCAGAACGTGACACCTCTTTGTAAGATTGAAGCCTGCTTCATCAACAGAGATGAACTCATGGGGTCTGTCCAAGGATTCCAAGTCAAATATTGTCTGTGTAGAAATACAATATACTGTATGTAGGATTTTGTAAGTCGTACAGAGACAGTGCTGTACTGTAGAGTACTATTAGGCTTCTGATTCACATACATTGTATGTACTGAAGAGTGATGTCATTCACATAGTATATGTTAGTACTGTAGACAATCTGGATTACAGTAAATGTTTCTGAATCTACACTTACTTGCAGATACTGAGCTCGCAGTTCTTTCACCCTTGGTGAATTGCGCTCAGAAGGTACTCTGTATACTTGTTTCATTCGCATCCTGTTACGATGGAGGACACGGTCAATTGTGGAAATGCTCACACTGTCGATTCCCTGGAAGTGTGTGTTGTCTTGTATCACTCGTTCCTGGATTTCTCTGAGTCGTATTGCATTATATTGAAGGACCATGCCAACTATAACGGCCTCTTGCTCCCGAGTGAATATAGCTGTTCTTCCACCTGCATGTGGCAGCCTTGCAATTCTACAAAAAGTAGTTGTGCAGTTACATAACATATTCATGCAGTACAATACATACAGTGATTAACTTTACAAATGTCTATTGAAACAGCTGCATATAGTGTAGTACAGTACATTTGCAATTACAAAAATACAGTAGTATGCTGTACCTGTTCTCTTCTCTGAATGTCCTTACTATGCTGGACACAGAAAATGGGCTCAAATTTGGTTGCACTCTAAGTCCTGCTTCACTCATTGTCAGTCCATGGACAAGAACATGCTCTAGAACTGTTGCTCGAATTTCATCAGATATTTCCACTCTTTGTCTTCCTCTTCGTCTTCCTCTTCCTCTTTCTTGCCCTCCTCCTCCTCTTCCTCCTCGTCGCCCACCTCTCATACGCACTCGTCCTCGTCCTCTCACATTGTTTCTTCTATCCATTCTCAGTCTTTCTCCTTCCCACCTTCAACAACCTGTTTGCTCTCTGAACTGGCTTATATTGGTTGTGTCGCATCATTTGAAACAGGTTAAATCAATTTTGAGTGGTTGTGTTCAATCAATGACATGGATTCTCTATTTGTATTTGATTGTTGCCACTTGTGTTTACCAGTATGGATGACATGTGACATTAGAGTGCAGAATGTGTTTTGAGAAGGAGAATGTGTTTAGAGTTTTGCTGAAATGTCTAAGTGAGATCTGCAAATTGTGTTTTACCATGTGAAATGGTTTAAGGTATTGACAACAGACTGCATAATTAGCTAAATGAGTCCAGGCAACTGAGAACTTTGTTCATCTAAAGAGATGGAGAAAGTGAGTGAGAGAGAGAGAGAGAGAGAGAGAGAGAGAGAGAGAGAGAGAGAGAGAGAGAGAGAGAGAGAGAGAGAGAGAGAGAGAGAGAGAGAGAGAGAGAGAGGGAGGGAGAGAGAAAAAGAGAGAGAGAGAGAGAGAGAGAGGAGGAGCGGAGCAAGCGAATGAGAGAGAGTGTGTGTGTGTGTGTGTGCTGCTGCAGTAACCTGTTTTTAGCTGCTGCAGATGATCAATCACCCAGTACAGCCTTGAGACACAGGAACTCTCCCCCTCTCTCTCTGTCTGTCACTCTCTGTCCCTCTCATTCGCTCTCTCACTCTCTCTTCCTCTTGCTCTCTCTCTACCTCTCTTCTCTCTCTCTCTCTCTCTCTCTCTCTCTCTCTTTGTGTCTCATTCTCTCTTTCTCTCTTTTTGTCTCTCTCTTTCATTCATTTTTCTCACACGCATACACACACACACACACACACACACACACACACACACACACACACACACACACACACACACACACACACACACACGCTTCGCACTTATACACAGATGGCGCACACACATACACTGCTCCCAGCTGTGGTCTCTATGGTTAGCTCCTTTTGAATGGCGATTTTTCTTTTAGAAGTGTAGCTCTTTGAAGATGAAAAGCTACTGCCCTTTCTACCCACCTCTGCCCTGACACTTTGATACTACAATGACCAGGGGATGCATACATGCACACACAATACACATTTACACTTCAAACACATGCTCACTTTTCCTTCACACACCGTCTTCTTCTCAGCATATACAGTGCCTTGCGAAAGTATTCGGCCCCCTTGAACTTTGCGACCTTTTGCCACATTTCAGGCTTCAAACATAAAGATATAAAACTGTATTTTTTGTGGGACACAATCATGAAGTGGAACGACATTTATTGGATATTACAAACTTTTTTAACAAATCAAAAACTGAAAAATTGGGTGTGCAAAATTATTCAGCCCCCTTAAGTTAATACTTTGTAGCGCCACCTTTTGCTGCGATTACAGCTGTAAGTCGCTTGGGGTATGTCTCTATCAGTTTTGCACATCGAGAGACTGACATTTTTTCCCATTCCTCCTTGCAAAACAGCTCGAGCTCAGTGAGGTTGGATGGAGAGCATTTGTGAACAGCAGTTTTCAGTTCTTTCCACAGATTCTCGATTGGATTCAGGTCTGGACTTTGACTTGGCCATTCTAACACCTGGATATGTTTATTTTTGAACCATTCCATTGTAGATTTTGCTTTATGTTTTGGATCATTGTCTTGTTGGAAGACAAATCTCCGTCCCAGTCTCAGGTCTTTTGCAGACTCCATCAGGTTTTCTTCCAGAATGGTCCTGTATTTGGCTCCATCCATCTTCCCATTAATTTTAACCATCTTCCCTGTCCCTGCTGAAGAAAAGCAGGCCCAAACCATGATGCTGCCACCACCATGTTTGACAGTGGGGATGGTGTGTTCAGGGTGATGAGCTGTGTTGCTTTTACGCCAAACATAACGTTTTGCATTGTTGCCAAAAGTTCAATTTTGGTTTCATCTGACCAGAGCACCTTCTTCCACATGTTTGGTGTGTCTCCCAGGTGGCTTGTGGCAAACTTTAAACAACACTTTTTATGGATATCTTTAAGAAATGGCTTTCTTCTTGCCACTCTTCCATAAAGGCCAGATTTGTGCAATATACGACTAATTGTTGTCCTATGGACAGAGTCTCCCACCTCAGCTGTAGATCTCTGCAGTTCATCCAGAGTGATCATGGGCCTCTTGTCTGCATCTCTGATCAGTCTTCTCCTTGTATGAGCTGAAAGTTTAGAGGGACGGCCAGATCTTAGTAGATTTGCAGTGGTCTGATACTCCTTCCATTTCAATATTATCGCTTGCACAGTGCTCCTTGGGATGTTTAAAGCTTGGGAAATCTTTTTGTATCCAAATCCGGCTTTAAACTTCTTCACAGCAGTATCTCGGACCTGCCTGGTGTGTTCCTTGTTCTTCATGATGCTCTCTGCGCTTTTAACAGACTTCTGAGACTATCACAGTGCAGGTGCATTTATACGGAGACTTGATTACACACAGGTGGATTGTATTTATCATCATTAGTCATTTAGGTCAACATTGGATCATTCAGAGATCCTCACTGAACTTCTGGAGAGAGTTTGCTGCACTGAAAGTAAAGGGGCTGAATAATTTTGCACGCCCAATTTTTCAGTTTTTGATTTGTTAAAAAAGTTTGAAATATCCAATAAATGTCGTTCCACTTCATGATTGTGTCCCACTTGTTGTTGATTCTTCACAAAAAAATACAATTTTATATCTTTATGTTTGAAGCCTGAAATGTGGCAAAAGGTCGCAAAGTTCAAGGGGGCCGAATACTTTCGCAAGGCACTGTATACTGAGGCACATTGCCAAACAACACACTTAATACACATGCAGTATATGACTGTACAGCAAGGAAGGAAGGAAGGAAGGAAAGGAAGGACGGAAGGAAGGAAGGAAGGAAGGAAGGAAGGAAGGAAGGAAGGAAGGAAGGAAAGGAAGGAAGGAAGGAAGGAAGGAAGGAAGGAAGGAAGGAAAGAAAAAAGAAAGAAAGAAAGAAAGAAAGAAAGAAAGAAAGAAAGAAAGAAAGATGGAGGGAATGTGATAAGCTCATATATTTTCTCATCCCCATAAGAATTGTGAGTGTATCTGGTCCTAGATCTGTGGATAAGGCCATGTAACTGTGGTCTATGGTAGTGGCCGTGTCTGAATACTTGTACTTGAGTAGAATAGAACGTTTTATATGTGAATTTTCTGAACTGTAGTATGCTTTAAATGCCAGGATATAATACTGATTTAGGCTTTTCATCTAGTAGAATTGGATGCACACTACTGAGGAAGAGATCTTTCCAGACCCAGTGTGATTGACAACAGCTGATAATTACGTAAGATGCCTTGCTGTACAAACTGAATGAATCAACGTAATTGAGCATTAGATGACACATTCTAAGGATGGATGACCTAGTACGTTGATATTTGTTGCTCACTGCATTTGTTTTTACTAAACAGTACGTTCTAAATAGTATGTAGCATGATATGTACGCAACATGTAGGTTGTGTATGCAAGTTAGATTTTGGACACGGCCATTGAGTTCTATCCGTAGTAGGACAGTGAGGAGAACAGAGAGGAGCTGTCCATTGTAGAACAGTTTGGAGAACAGAGAGGAGCTGTCCATTGTAGAACAGTTTGGAGAACAGAGAGGAGCTGTCCATTGTAGAACAGTGAGGAGCTGTCCATTGTAGAACAGTTTGGAGAACAGAGAGGAGCTGTCCATTGTAGAACAGTTTGGAGAACAGTGAGGAGCTGTCCATTGTAGAACAGTGAGGAGCTGTCCATTGTAGAACAGTTTGGAGAACAGAGAGGAGCTGTCCATTGTAGAACAGTTTGGAGAACAGTGAGGAGCTGTCCATTGTAGAACAGTTTGGAGAACAGAGAGGAGCTGTCCATTGTAGAACAGTTTGGAGAACAGTGAGGAGCTGTCCATTGTAGAACAGTGAGGAGCTGCCCATTGTAGAACAGTTTGGAGAACAGAGAGGAGCTGTCCATTGTAGAACAGTGTGGAGAACAGAGAGGAGCTGTCCATTGTAGAACAGTTTGGAGAACAGAGAGGAGCTGTCCATTGTAGAACAGTGTGGAGAACAGAGAGGAGCTGTCCATTGTAGAACAGTGTGGAGAACAGTGAGGAGCTGTCCATTGTAGAACAGTTTGGAGAACAGAGAGGAGCTGTCCATTGTAGAACAGTGAGGAGCTGTCCATTGTAGAACAGTGTGGAGAACAGTGAGGAGCTGTCCATTGTAGAACAGTTTGGAGAACTGTGAGGAGCTGTCCATTGTAGAACAGTTTGGAGAACAGAGAGGAGCTGTCCATTGTAGAACAGTGTGGAGAACAGTGAGGAGCTGTCCATTGTAGAACAGTGTGGAGAACAGAGAGGAGCTGTCCATTGTAGAACAGTGCGGAGCTGTCCATTGTAGAACAGTGCGGAGCTGTCCATTGTAGAACAGTGAGGAGCTGTCCATTGTAGATCAGTGAGGAGCTGTCCATTGTAGAACAGTGTGGAGAACAGTGAGGAGCTGTCCATTGTAGAACAGTGTGGAGAACAGTGAGGAGCTGTCCATTGTAGAACAGTGAGGAGCTGTCCATTGTAGAACAGTGAGAAGCTGTCCATTGTAGAACAGTGTGGAGAACAGTGAGGAGCTGTCCATTGTAGAACAGTGTGGAGAACAGAGAGGAGCTGTCCATTGTAGAACAGTGTGGAGAACAGTGAGGAGCTGTCCATTGTAGAACAGTGTGGAGAACAGAGAGGAGCTGTCCATTGTAGAACAGTGTGTAGAACAGTGAGGAGCTGTCCAATGTAGAACAGTGTGGAGAACTGTGAGGGGCTGCCCATTGTAGAACAGTGTGGAGAACTGTGAGGAGCTGTCCATTGTAGAACAGTGTGGAGAACAGAGAGGAGCTGTCCATTGTAGAACAGTGAGGAGCTGTCCATTGTAGAACAGTGTGGAGAACAGTGAGGAGCTGTCCATTGTAGAACAGTGTGGAGAACTGTGAGGAGCTGTCCATTGTAGAACAGTGTGGAGAACAGTGAGGAGCTGTCCATTGTAGAACAGTGTGGAGCTGTCCATTGTAGAACAGTGAGGAGCTGTCCATTGTAGAACAGTGAGGAGCTGTCCATTGTAGAACAGTGAGGAGCTGTCCATTGTAGAACAGTGTGGAGAACAGTGAGGAGCTGTCCATTGTAGAACAGTGAGGAGCTGTCCATTGTAGAACAGTGTGGAGAACAGTGAGGAGCTGTCCATTGTAGAACAGTGAGGAGCTGTCCATTGTAGAACAGTGTGGAGAACAGTGAGGAGCTGTCCATTGTAGAACAGTGTGGAGAACAGTGAGGAGCTGTCCATTATAGAACAGTGTGGAGAACAGAGAGGAGCTGTCCAATGTAGAACAGTGTGGAGAACAGTGAGGAGCTGTCCATTGTAGAACAGTGTGGAGAACAGTGAGGAGCTGTCCATTGTAGAACAGTGTGGAGAACAGTGAGGAGCTGTCCATTGTAGAACAGTGAGGAGCTGTCCATTGTAGAACAGTGAGGAGCTGTCCATTGTAGAACAGTGTGGAGAACAGTGAGGAGCTGTCCATTGTAGAACAGTGTGGAGAACAGTGAGGAGCTGTCCATTATAGAACAGTGTGGAGAACAGAGAGGAGCTGTCCAATGTAGAACAGTGTGGAGAACAGTGAGGAGCTGTCCATTGTAGAACAGTGTGGAGAACTGTGAGGGGCTGCCCATTGTAGAACAGTGTGGAGAACATTGAAGAGCTCTTTGGGTTAAAAAAGGGTCATTGTCTCAGGTAAAGTCTTGCCTGGGTTGAACCTCTCTCTAAATTATATTTTAATGGCTCAAGCCTTGGTTCCAGACTGTCAAACTCAAGATTAGCTGGCCACTCTCTCCTCATACTGTGTGTGAGAAATTGTGCCTCTACAAGCCAGATTCTTGCGACGTTTACTTCTCAGACAGACTTGCTTAAAGCCTTGACGTTATGCTAACCTCTGACCTGTTGCGTGTATCTGTCAGATGATGTGACATACAGTATAAGAAAGACCAGAAAACCAGTTTTATTTCAGCCTATCATATTCCCTGGAGTGGTTGAACAATGAGTTTTAATGACTCCAACTTAAGTGTATGTAAATCTCCGACTTCAACTGTATGTATGTGTGTGTGTGTATATGGGAGGGAGTGTGTGTGTGTTTTCATGCGTGTGTGTTCATCAGGGTAGAAACTGAGGATTTTCATAGGTAGCTAGTTCGTGTGACCTAAATGCTAGTGTGCATTCGTGCATTAAAATGTATTTGCACTCAAATGGTTCCAAGCTGAAAGTGTATGTACGCACAGCTTATAAATGTGTGTGTGTGTGTGCATGCTTGTGGGGGTGTGTGTGCATGCTTGTGGGGGTGTGTGTGCTTTGGGTGTATGTGCTAGCTGGTATGTGTATTAATTACATGCATGTGCGTGTTTCACTATACAACTGAGGATATTAGAAGAAAAGAAAAAACACATCAATCAAGCTCCCCTTGGCCCGGTTACCACGGTGATGCAAAGATTCTAGCAAGGAGCCAAGGTCCCTGTTGCCATGGAAACAGTTATGAATGAGAAGGGCCCCAGTAACCGTGGAAACGGTGTGAATGAGCCTTGTTGCTTTGATGATAAATGCTGTAAAGGTGGACAGACCTCATGGGGTTGAGGAGCTGCTGTTGGTGCAAGACTGCCATCTTCATCTTCTTCATCATCATCATCATCATTGTCTTCTTCTTGCACACACATGCACACACACACACATACACACTCTTGACAGTTTCCTGTGAGGCAGATTGGTACCTCCCAGTAGATGTCTCTCCTGTCAGCACTGTTAATACTATCCCCTACATACACACGCGCAGACACACGCACACACACACACACACACACACACACACACACACACACACACACACACACACACACACACACACCTTTTCTCCCTCCACAAACACCTGCTTTGTCAGTGTGAATCCCTCACTTTAACCCCAATATCCCACCTTGTCTTCAGCGCAGGACCTTCCAGGCTGTCAAACCAGCACCTCGTCCTTCCTTCCCTGTCTCCTTCCCTCATTCTCACTTCCCTTTACCTCCTCTTCTGGTAGGACAGTATCTGTATCCCCGGCTGTCATCAGGGCTAGCGATTTCTAACTCCTATAGCATCCCTCTACGTATCTAGCACAGGAAGATAGCTTAATTGCCCCTGAGGGGATACATATAGTTATATAGAATTGAAATCCCATAGGAAGTACTTGCCTTGTAGCACAGATAGTAACTCCCATAGTATTTACCTGTGTTTCTAGCACAGATAGCTAACTCCCATAGGATTTACCTGTGTTTCTAGCACAGATAGCTAACTCCCATAGGATTTACCTGTGTTTCTAGCACAGATAGCTAACTCCCATAGTATTTACCTGTGTTTCTAGCACAGACAGCTAACTCCCATAGGATTTACCTGTGTTTCTAGCACAGATAGCTAACTCCCATAGGATTTACCTGTGTTTCTAGCACAGATAGCTAACCCCCATAGTATTTACCTGTGTTTCTAGCACAGATAGCTAACCCCCATAGGATTTACCTGTGTTTCTAGCACAGATAGCTAACTCCCATAGGATTTACCTGTGTTTCTAGCACAGATAGCTAACCCCCATAGTATTTACCTGTGTTTCTAGCACAGATAGCTAACCCCCATAGTATTTACCTGTGTTTCTAGCACGGATAGCTAACTCCCATAGGATTTACCTGTGTTCATAGCACAGATAGATAACTTCCATAGTATTTACCTGTATTCCTAGCACAGATAGCTAACTTTAGAATGTATTTTATATTATTTAACCTTAATTTACCTAGGCAAGTCAGTTAAGAACAAATTTGTATTTACAATGACGGCCTACCCCAGCCAAACCTTAACCCGGACGACTCTGGGCCAATTGTGCACCGCCCTATGGGACTCCCAATCAAGATGCAGTGCCTTAGACCGCTGCGCCACTCAGGAGCAGATAGCTAACTCCTATAGGATTTACCTGCGTTCCTAGCACAGATAGCTAACTCCAATAGGGATTTACCTGGATTCCTAGCGCAGATAGCTAACTCCAATAGGATTTACCTGTGTTCCTAGTGCAGATAGCTAACTCCAATAGGATTTACCTGTGTTCCTAGCGCAGATAGCTAACTCCCATCGGATTTACCTGTGTTCCTAGTGCAGATAGCTAACTCCAATAGGATTTATCTGCGTTCCTAGCGCAGATAGTTAACTCCCATAGGATTTACCTGTGTTCCTAGCGCAGATAGCTAACTCCCATAGGATTTACCTGTGTTCCTAGTGCAGATAGCTAACTCCAATAGGATTTATCTGCGTTCCTAGCGCAGATAGTTAACTCCCATAGGATTTACCTGTGTTCCTAGCGCAGATAGCTAACTCCCATAGGATTTACCTGCGTTCCCAGCGCAGATAGCTAACTCCCATAGGATTTACATGCATTCCTAGCGCAGATAGCTAACTCCCATAGGATTTACATGCGTTCCTAGCGCAGATAGCTAACTCCCATAGGATTTACCTGCGTTCCTAGTGCAGATAGCTAACTCCAATAGGATTTACCTGTGTTCCTAGCGCAGATAGCTAACTCCCATAGGATTTACCTGCGTTCCTAGCGCAGATAGCTAACTCCCATAGGATTTACCTGCGTTCCTAGTGCAGATAGCTAACTCCCATAGGATTTACCTGTGTTCCTAGCGCAGATAGCTAACTCCCATAGGATTTACCTGCGTTCCCAGCGCAGATAGCTAACTCCAGAACATAGTCAGTCACACCAGCCTCTCTGGTGAAGCTATTAAGCTAAAAGTGTGTGTTAGTCGTCAAGCACAGAGCTTCCTAAACTGGGCTCTGTGGACTCACTGTTGTTCCTCAACCAGATACCCCACCAGGCCTCGGTGGGAAGGCTTTCAACGATGTCTCATTCAGATTGTATTACACTGACACATCATCATTCCCTAGTGTTTAGGTGTGATGTCAGACTAACGGTGGGCCCCTGAGACTCTCCTGTGCTGTAGTGGTCCATGTGGAGGGGAGAGACACCTAATGAGTAGTGATGTGCAGTTTGCGAATTATTCATTATTTTTGAATGACCCTTTTTAATGCCTCTAGAGTCACGTTTCATTTTTCTGAGTGACTTGTTTGTTTTAGTTGTTTGAGTCCTACAGCAGGATTGATGCACCCGACTCCAGAGACAAACAGCTGATCATGCTGCAGGCATTGTTTCAAACTGATAATATATTACATGGTGCAAGAATGAATGATATTAATTGATTATTGAATGTTATGATGGACCCAGCTTCGTAGAACCAAAACTACAAAGCTGCTCAAAACAAACTCGAACTCGAGAATGAATCATTTGGGGACCTGCAGTTCGCGAACGACATTGTGCATATCACGGCAGAGTCCACCAAGAGTCGAATGCACTGGTGCAACAGGATCAGCCAGTTAAACTGTGCCATGCAGCTCTTAGCAGGACTATTGGAAAACGTTGATGATTCCCAGTCAGTCAGAGAGATAACTGGAAGTCGGACAATGTGAGAGAACATCCTCTCCTTCACACACAAACACTCCTCCTCACCAACACACACACTCCTTCACAGAAACACACACACACACACACACACTTATCTTTCTGTCCCTCTCAGTTTTTCCTACACAATGTGTGTGTGTGTGTTTTGTGTGTGGGTGTGTGTGTGCATGTTTGTGTGTGTGCATGTGTCTGTGCATGCGTGCATAAATGTTTGTGTGTGTGTGTGTAT